>NW_027162557.1:0-11477 GCF_002600585.1 Cystoisospora suis
CCCGCGCCGCCCCGTCCGGCTGATCCGACACCGTGAGCTGGCACATCACGCAGCACTTGGAGAGGCGCGCAAGGGTCTCAGTCAGTTTGCCAACCTGTGTCTGAGAGAGTGTCTTTGCACTGGTACTGCGAGCGCCTTGCCAGGAGGACAGCAGAAGCCGTCAAACGCCATTTGATAAAGAAGAGGGAGGAACACACATTTCTTACGTACCTCCTCTTCGCTTCACTGCGCTACACTCGCTACTTTCCGATCTTGGACGGCTGCGGTCTGCCATGCACCCAGTCTCTTCCATGCACACGTGCCCTCTGCTCTTGTTCGGGGGGGCCTCATCGATGTCGGCGACGGTGCCCGTCACTCGTTCCCTATGTAAATTGTTGGCGCAGTACTCCGGAGTGCCTCGTCTTGTGTCACGATGCGGCGGTGCGCCACGAGCGTCGACGGGCGGACAATACAAAAAGTCACCGAGCACAGGAGACACCAGTTGCCTGATCCGCCCCCCGACTTCTCCGAAGCATCTCGAAGCATGCTGCACCAAATAGAAAACTCTTACACAGAGCAATGGTCTTCCTGTGCGCCTCACCACCGCAAAGAGCAGTCGAAACAAGTAACCCAAAACGCCTCCACATGACGAACGCCAGAAAAGAGTACATTTTCAGGCTCGGCCAGCCTCACTGTGGGCAGACGGCGCCAGAGAGGGGACCGATAACACGCGCTGCTGAACGAAGCGTGAAGAAGGTCCTTCGTTAGTACTGTTCGGGCAAGGACGCAGATCGACCAGCGTCCGATGGCTCAGAGCTTGCCGGCCGCCGGAGACCTGCCCCAACCGTGCCTCCATGTCGGCCTCCCACTCCTTCCTATAGGGGTCTACGTCTTCTGCCGCCTTATTTCAACCACAAGCATGACGCCCCGTCCAATCTGACAGCCGATACACCCATTCTGCAGCCAGCATAAGGCAACTGCCGAAGTCCCATCGTGGCACAAGGCAGACCGTTGCACGCAACCGGCACTTCAAGTAACTGTGCGTCTCTGGTGTTGCTTGATCTGTTTCGGGAGCGGGGCCGGATGATCGCCTAGGTGACCGTTCTACACTGAGAAAGGCGGCCGAACCCGAAGAAGGGTGCCAAATTCGCCGGGTGCCATGCTTCCTGGGGAAAGCAGTTTTCCGTGGTGCCGCAAACGGCGCTCCCACCTCGACTCAAGGTACTGGTCTTGTGGCTTGACAAGGCCCTGCTGCTGGATCGTTGTAATCGGAATAAACCTTGGAAGGTAAGAAACATACAGCCTTGCATTAGGAGTGTGCAACCGTGTTCTGGCTGAAGCGTGGTGAAGCAGTAGCATCCTCGTCCCAATCGCGACGAAACATCCGAGAGGGCTCCAAGCGGCTTATACAGTGTCCCCGCGTGGCGGTTGGACCCTTAATATTCCCTGGGCGGCTGGCCCCCGCTATTTATTAATGCAAGCATGTGCTAATACAAGGCGGACAATACTGGATACGTATGGTGACAACCTGCTACTGGGAACAGCGACAAGCAGCATGATACGGTCACGAGCCGCAGACGAGGAGCTGGGTTGTGGATGCTGTTCGGTTCTCTTTCCTGGAGTGTTCGACGTTCCTCGCCTCTATTCTCTTATGTAAGCGCTTGTTGCATTCAGTTGTATTCCCGTTTTGTGACCAAAGGGACCGCTGGCAGGGCTCGACCCCGCAGTGCTCCAAACCACGTGAACGTATCACCAGCTGGCACGGTCTTCTCTCTCTTCTCTTGGCGTGCGGGGGCGACGTCCATTTATCAGTTGGACAGAAGCTGACAATTCCCCGCGGCTATGATGTTAACAAGAGGTTTTGTCGCTTTCTACTTTCGCTTCGAAGGACACTGGCCAAAAAGAGCAAAGGGGAGACCAGTACGCTCCACGGCGTTCCAGGTATCACATGCTACCAGGAGCGGAGGAGGACTTGCTGTTGTTCCTCGGATTTTTAGCTTCCCATGGTTTCTCTCCGGCTGTGGCAATGTGGTTCTTGCTTTGTTTAGCAATGGTTTCTCTCGGATGTGTTTTGCTGTCCATGATAGTGGTTATTGTGCTTAAACGAGACACTCCGTTTCATGCCCCAGCTGTTCTACATACAACCATCTGAGTTTTTGTTACCCATTCACTTCCGTGTAGCCCGTGCCTCTTTCAATACTCGTCCTTCACACGTGATATTCTCCGGATTTTGCCAGCTGGCCTCCGACAGGTCGCTCTTCTTTTTTTTCCCCACATAAGCTTGTTTTGCGGTCACGTCCTTGCGAGGAAGAATCTGGTGGTGTTCTACTTTTCATCCTTCCTTTGTCCCCCGTTCTCCTGTCTGTTTAGCCGCCTGGGTGCTCCGCATGCAGGTACGTCACGGTTCCGTCTTCCCAGACCGAGTGGCACCTGAACGGACGGGTCCGGATTATGTCTTTGCGGCTGTGCATGTTTTTCTGATCCTCGTCTCGGTTAGAGACTAAGTAAATGGCGAGCGAGCGTACCTGCTAGTGCATGTCGTAGGTCTCAGACGGCAGTGGTTGCATTCATCAATGTGCCGATGGCGTCCCGCTATTTACAGGCTCTTGTTCGGGTTCGTGCTCTGGTATACCCTTGCTCCCGGCATGTCCGACTGCGTTCTAGTGATCTTTCTGTTTGAAGATACCCCCTGGCGTAGGTCTCGTGCGTAGTGTAACGTTCTGCATGTAAGCTTCGACGCCTATGTCGAAGCCTAGACGCATAGACAGGTTTGTAAGTAGCGGCGAATGCATGAGTAGGCTGTTGACGTTTACGATTTTGATGCATATCAACTGCTATGTAAGGCAACAATTTGTGAATAGTGAAGAGTGCAGGATCACACTTTTTATGCTCTGGTTGTTGCTGATTGCTGGCAGGTATCTTCAAGTTGTCTCGAGCTCCTCTGCCTCGACGTATTTGTACAGCAGAGGGAACTCGGTTCATCTGGACGCAGTTGGCTTTTTCATCTTCAGGACTTTTTCCCCGTGGTGGTGCTTCACTAGACTAGCTTGTGGAAGGGCCGAAGATCGTGGAAGAGTCACCCCCTCGTGGGGTTTGATTCTTCAGGGCACTACCATCTTTCTCCGCACTAGGTGAGGGTGGTTCGGTTGTTCCTTTTCTCCCATCCCAGCCTCCACTGTAGAACTCTCTGTTCTTTTTTGGGTGATCGCTGTTTATCATGTTCCGGGGTTGAACGTTCAATTTCTCGGCGAACTCTGTCGTTCTTTTCTTCATTCGTGTTTGCTGGCCTGTGTTTCGTTTCTTCTCGACTTCTGTTCGTCGGCGTCGCGTTCGCGTTCTCTTCTCTGTCGTTGCCTCATGGGCAACGGCGTGTCTTCGCCTCCAGGGGGCGTAGGTCCCGGGGGCACTACTTCTTCTTCACTTCCTGGTCGCCACGCTCCGCCATTCCCTTCGCCTTCTATACCCTCGTCTTCCGGTTCGTTCTCATCTTCCCGCATCTCGCGTGGCGCGCGAGGGGATAATTGTCGTTCTTCGAAGCCTGTGTCGGCTTCTACGTTTTCTTCGTCGGCTGAAACTTCATCCACCTGTTCTCCGATGCAGAAGAGCTGTTTTGCGCTTGCTCTTCCTCCCCTTCCTGCTACCTTTTCTGACTCTGCTTTACTTCCACCTCCTGCGTCTACACGGTCAGAACCTCCATATATCTCACCCTGGCCACCTTCATCTCCATCAGACGGGTCTCTCTCTCCTGCACCGTCTTCCCCGTTGCAGCATCCGTTATCTTCTCCTTCACGTAGAGCTTCGGCAACGTCGACCTGTGGAGGAAGTGTCCCCCCCCCTCACTACTACGGAGTGGGTGTTCCTAACAGTGCCGGCGGAGTTGTTGTCGGCGAAAGCAGACGACAGTTCTCTTCTCAAATATCTTCTTATTCTCCGTGTCCAGCACATGCCATGGGGGCCTATGGCGTCACGGGAGCGTCGTGGGGGTTAGGACTGGAACCAGGGAGAGGAGGCGTCATGCCGCCGCCTTCTCATCATCAGAGGGAAATTCTAGGATCAGTGAGTGATGAAGAGACGGGTGCTGTGTCCTCACCTTCTTCGTCGAACAGCACCGCCTCTCGCGCCGTCCATAGTCGCTTTCCCAGCAGAGCGATGATGTTTCCTGCCTCTTGTGCATCGGGAACCGTTGAGGAGACTGCAGGAGTGGAACTGGAGACCGAAGGGGATGCCCGTTCTCAGACAGACGGCATCTGTGGTGGTGAGGGTTATGATGGTGACGACGATGTACGTGCAGCTAACAAATGGAACGATATGGCGGCGGCTATGAAGCAGGGGGATATGAACTTCAGGAGTGTCAGCGGTCATCCGGATCTAAGTCTCCCTGCCAAGGCCCCCGTCAATACTTTCTTCTTTCACAGTGGTCGAATGGGTGCTCGACAGAGATCTCTTTCTGATGATGAGTGTCATATCCATCATGCAAGCTTGAGTGCGTTTCGCAATATGCCGGCCGCACATAATGACCTACGTGCTATTCTTACCGCGGGGGGACCGGCTCCAGGCGGTGCGTTCTTGCCTTGTTCTCAGACAGCATTTGCTGATCAGCTCTTTGTTCTTCCTCCTTCATCTTCTCTTACGGTGAATAGCGAAACACCTAAGAAAGATTCGAGTCCGCCGTGTCAACAAGAGCGCGATTGCCGAGATCGAGGAACCTGCAGTCATTCTCGTGGTAGCGCCTGGGCCAGTTCTGCAACTGGGGTGGCGACAAACTCCTCTGGCCGCGGGCAGGGGGGAGGCGGGGGGGTCGACGGAAATAGAAAAGGAGCGGCTGGAGAGGGCGTTAGTAGCGGCTCTGTGGTCGTACGAGGTAGGTCAGGCTTTCCAGACCCTACAAAACAATCGACAAACCCGTTGTGGTTCGGTTCAACCTCTGGCATGGCGGAGGGTCAGCCGGCTACGCGTGGCAGCGTACAGAGAACGTGTCGTGGGAGAGGAAGATCCGCAACAGGCGTCGTGGGAGCTGACGCGGAGCAATTCTTCACAAGCCAGCATATGAGAGGGCGACTTGCGCATCACAGATCTCATATTGTGTCGGAGGTATGCAGTGAACGAGGGGTTGCTCCGTCTGTCTCTTGTGGAACTCCTCCGATTGTGACGGGCCATCCGGCTTTGTCGGCTGCGCGCGGTGGAGACTGTAGCCATGGCATTTCCCGTTCGTCTAACGGGTCTGGTGGTGGCAGCGGCAGCGGGCATCGTAAGATGGGTCCGGTGTCTTCCTTGCAGCAAGGGCACGGAGCAAGTGGGGGCTTTCCAAGGAGCGACCGAACTGGTTTTGTCGATGATGCGACGAAGGGGGGGATCTCTCGTTCTTCTGTAGACACAGAGACGACAACCTCCGGTGTTCCTTCGTCATTTGTAGGGTCACGTGGGCCGGGCCGACTTACCAACTGCGAAGGTCAGTATTCGGGAGTTGTGCCTCCGTTTGACGATACACTGACGTGTAAGCTGGATGGTGGCCCCAACAACAATGCAGCCCCCCAGGCTTTCTGCTATACCTGCTGCGCTCGTGGCCATGTAACTCCCCTTGGGTATCCTTGCGTTGCTCACCCCCGTTCAGGAATGAGTGCCGGTGTGGGCTTGTTAAGTGGGAATGTTGTGGAGGCTGCCTCTTCTAGCGCACGAGGAGATCTGCCAAAGCAGCACACTTCTCTTGACCCTCTAAGTGGTGCTCTTGCGCAGAATCCTTCGCTTTCTTCTTCGTCTTTGGCCCACCCTTCTCTAACCTGTTTTTCCGATTGTTCGTGCTCTAATTTACTACTACGGGGGGGTGCTGCTGACGTGGCCGCAACGCCAGGAAGTGCTGGTACTCGGTTGCTTGTGAGTGGGGGAGGCGGTGGACCAGGACCAGACGCCTTAGTCGGTGCTACAGAAGCCGAGTGTAGAACGGGTCTTCTTAGAAACGTTAAAATAGACTTCCCCAGTTCTTCAAATTTGCCGTTGTTGGGAAGGCAGAAGCATTCCACAAATCCGAAGAACTCGGGAAGGAAGAAGCCACATCACGACCAACATGGAGACATAGGCCCAAGGAGTGACAATGAAGAGGGCTGTTGCCCGCAACAAAATGTAGCTCCTCTTCGGTCAGGGCAGGAAAGTCCCTTTACTCAGCATACAAGTGAGAGTGAAGAGTTAGATGAAACTTCTTTCGCATGCTGTGGAAGCGAGCGTTGTCTTCATCAAAGCAGCGGTATCGGGCATGGCCACCACCCGAGCATGCCGGTGGGTCATCATACTGTACAACAGGGCGGGGTCTTGCAGAATGGTTGTGTTAGTAGCGAACGAGGTCGTAGTCCTAGTGGGAGCTGCGGTGTATCGGCGCTTGAGAGCTCTACAGCGATATCGCCTTGCTCAAAAACTGTTGGCTGTAAGGGGGTTGGGGGAGGAGGAGGAGGTCGTGGAAGTAATACTGCAGGTCTCAAGGCGGGGGACACGTTTCTTAGTAGTAGCTATGGTGACAGTAATCATGCTCGTGGTTCAGGCAGTCATGCTAAAGGTAAAGCGGCTTCTTCAACTAGTTCTAGCAGCGGATCTAGGGGTGTCGGCAAGCAAGGCACTGTTGCGGATATGACTGATATGAGAGACAGCATGGAAAACAGTAATGATGAACGCCTGCGACAATTTTCAGGGACCGGGGGGGCCGCGGGTCAGCGTAAAGTACCACGAGGAGAGTATTCTGTCCCTCGGGGATGCAGGTCACCTTCTGGTACTTTGGGTACGGGTGCGGCTGGCGCTGCTGCTATGAAGAATATCCTAGGAAGTGGACCGATGAATTCTACATGCAGAGAAAGTACAACGAATAACTTCTCTACGTCTGCGGCGGTCGGAGACGGAGGTGAAGGCAGCAGTCCATCTGGTTCAGGAAGCAACATCAGCGGTGGTTCTGGCAAGAGCTGTAATGACAGTCTTCCAGGAGATGGCAATAACAACAACAAGAGCGGAGGAGGGACGGGGGGAGGTGACGGAGGGAAGAAAGGCTCAGGTGGTGGAAGCGGGAACGGCAGTGGTGGTAACGGGGGAGGAGGTTTAAGTGGGGGTTCATCATCTTCACGAAATCGCAATAGCGGAAATACTAAGGACTGTCAGACGGTCGATTTCTATGTACGGAACTTCTGGAAGGTGGCCAAGACACAGAATGATCTCGAGAGCCCTACTCATGGATACTGCCGTGGATTCGCGTATCGCTTGCTATTGCATCCGAGAGGTACAACAGGCACAGACTCCGAAGCTAGTCATCTTAGCGTTTTCCTTGAAGCCATACGTCAGGACTGGTACCCTGATGATTGGATCTTCCCAAATGTTCGGTTTGAGCTGACGGTCGTGAACTTCAAAGACCCCAAGCAGTCTGTGACTTCGTGGGCACACTGGAGTTTCAGCAATGAAGCGACCAGCCGTGGATGGCAGAAGATGATCAGTCACGCAAGACTCAATAAGCAGGCTGGGTTCATGGATGAAGAGGGCACTGTTCTTGTAAAGGGGAAGGCTGAACCGCCGTTTTCTTCTTTATGGTCGCGAGGCCCAGTCTATCGTCCTCATCGAATCTGGGAGTATATCCCTGAGCGGGCTGCGAAGGCTCTTGAGGAGGTATCATCCTCATGTAGTGCTGCAGCATTAGCTTTGACAGGAGGAAACGGAGGAGGCGGTATCAATACAACCAACAATGCCTCGAATGCTACTTCTGCCGGGGGATCGAATGGTGGGGCAGGGGCTGGGAATGCTCTTGCAATGCAGAGAATCAAGACACCTACTGCATCTCTTCTGTCATATGTTGATCCTATTGTCCCAGCGTTAGACTCGTCTCTTGGTGCTGACTACGTTGCCCTCTTTGTCCACTGTCTATTTCACTTGTGCGAGTTTCGAAAGCATATCTACATGTGGAAGAGTGACTTCATCAAGTCTCCTACAGCGGAACAACTGGCTCAAGATTCTTCATTGGCTGCTCAGATTCCCTCCTTTGCTGATGGCTCCCTGATTGGTGCCTTACAGCAGACCTTCGCTTACATGCAATTATGGCCTGTCACTATTGCATGCAAGCGGCTTCAACAGTTGACAGCTTCATCCTCCTCTTCGGCACGTAAGGAAATCTGTCCAAGTGAAATCTGGAAATGGTATGGTGCAGAATTGTTTCCAAAGAACTCTCCTTCTCGTCGAGCTCCCCCTCCTGCTGCAACTTCCCCCACAAATTCACGAGTGGCTTTTTGTACGCTCTGCAGAAGGTGTACGTGCTGCTGCAGGTGTAGATCTACTGCGTATCATGCCACAGCGGCGTCTGGGAGTCACGGATTTGCCGGACAGACGCATCTGGCGGTGGGAGGGGGAGTTGATGGAAGGTGTGGAGAGGATGGGAGTGGGGGCAGGGCAGGGGGAGGAAGAGCAGGAGCAGGAGGGTCATCTGCCGGTACTTCCTCCACCGGAGAAGATGTTGATATGATCTATAAGCAGCTCAAGCTGGATAGAGATACATGCTTGTGCTGCGATCTCATGGACAGGTGAGTCAACCGCCTCCAGGCGTTGGGTTTGTCCTTGTTCGATGAACAGCCGAGGTCGTCGTTCGACAGCTCCGCTGTGCTGGTTCAGTGTGGACGGCGTTCATGAAGAGTGCGGGGTGAAATCTTCTACTGGATCTCTGTGCAGAAGCCTAGCATGTCGCGAGCATGCGTCGCATGCCAGAGTACGGTGTTCGTAGCGGGGTGCATTTCGGTGGAGGTTACACTGCGGGTAAACCCTATCGAGGGAGAGTTGTCGCTGGTTGGTGGGGCTGGGGCATCTTGAGTTGTTCCGGATGAGTGTTCATGAGTGCAGGCACGCTCTTTGTTGCATGCGCAGATCATACTGGCTTCACTTCCCTTTCGTTCATTTGCAAAGTATACTGGAAAGGGTAGACTTAGTTCTCCTGATGACCGAGTCACTGCTCGTCTTCTTTTTCAGACAGGCTGTTTTAGTGGAGACTCGGTGTTACCCTGTCCTGCATAATGTCATACATTGTGGATGAAGGCCGCTCAGGTCAGCGGGCCGAGCAGACATGCAGTGGTGGCTGTAGAAAAAATGGGACCAGATGTCTTTTGCCGCGTACATTCATACAGTGACAGAGCAGTCATCATCATCATACAGTGACTTTGAGAGCGGTCGTCGTCTCTTCTAGTAGGCCGCGAACAGGCAGGCGGAAAGAAGTGAAATACGTAAGAAGAGATGTAAAATGCTTTGGCTCTTTTCGTGCAGATATCCCGAGATGATGGTGGACATGCCCCCGCAGCCAAACATCAAGGCAGTGCTGAAGGCTCTTCATATGCATGATGTCCAGAAGATGGATGTCCCAGACCCGCTGGTCAAAGTTCACACCGAGCTGTTCTCTCTTCTGATGAGGGAACTGGCGAAGGCCAAACTGGAAACCCGTCAAATGCAGCAGGACTATCAAACAGCTAGACATGTCGTGACTGCGTCTGTTGTTGGTTCGGATGGTACCTCATATATTCCCGAACCGACGGATGGAAGTGGTGAAAGTGAGAATGGAGGAGGTGGAGGCGGAGTTCCTGGTCAAGGCCCTGATGCAGGAGGAGGCCTATGGGCAGATGTTGATGGAGTCGCTTTCACTTCCTGTGATCATCTCGAGGCAACATGTCATGAGCTGTTCTCGTCCTCGGATCGATCGACGGGATTACTCAACGCGTAAGCACTGACAGATATTGGCTGCTATGCCTCCTTGCGGTGTTTAAACTTTTCCTACTCTGTTTTTCTCTACTGTTTTGAGTGTCGGTCTCCTGCTAAGCGATACGCTTACAGGTCTGTGCCTAGATGCATGCATGACCATGTTTTCCAGATTCGTGCGCCTGTCATCCCGTTTTTAGCTGAAGAACTTTTCAGGAGGTTGCTTGTTTTCCGTGTGGATCGGTGATCGCGTCGGTCCTCGGTTTTCTTCCACCGGACGTTACCCGTCACGTCCCAATGACCCGATCACTCTTTGTGTGGAGATGGTCAAATGGGAAAAGAATGAAAAGATAAGATCTCGATGTCGCGAGAAAACTCTCCTCACTTGCGTTTGCATAAGAATCAGAGGGTCGCCCGTGCCGCCAAATTCGGTTCCATCTGTATGTAAAC
Organism: Cystoisospora suis; assembly: GCF_002600585.1. NCBI lineage: Eukaryota > Apicomplexa > Conoidasida > Eucoccidiorida > Sarcocystidae > Cystoisospora > Cystoisospora suis. The sequence continues at coordinate 10,123 of NW_027162557.1, forward strand.
GCGTAGGTGATAGGTTGCCTTTCACAAAGTGCTGCCCATGTCCTCCTCGTTGTGTCGTCTCGTTTTTCTTCTCTCTTCTTCTCAGGGACGGTGTGCCTGACATCTCCGCTGGGTTTACACGATGTAAGCACGTCCATAGCTTACAGAAAGCCTTAGAATCTTGCGGAAAAGTCTTGCAGCACTTTCCAGAAGTCCTCTTCGTCTACTTGCAATCGGTGAAGCAGTGTAAGAAGGGGGAGTTGTTTGATGCCCCATTGCGGTTAGATGCGCATAAACTACTTCAGACGAAATCACGCACCCCGTCGTCAAGCCCTGGAGGTGGTGAAGGAGGAAATAACGGTGGTAATGAGAACAATACGAAGCAGAACATAGGAGGAGGCCCGTCAACCGCCGATCGTGAAAAGCAGCGAAGAAGGTTGCGAAAGAAACTTCAGCTATCTCGCAAAGGCAATAAACTTTCTAGGGAGCCACAAGAAGAAGATTCCGATCTCACAGAAGATGAAGAACTGGCGGTCAGTGATGAAGAGGATTCCACGTACGATCACGGTGAAGACGGACATTCAAAAGCCGGTTCCAAGGGTCATGCAAATGGAGGGACGAATACAGGGGGTGATAACGGCAAAGGAGGAGTAGCCGTACCGGGAGGTCCCAATGGGAGTGGGCATAGTAGTAGCAGTAGTAGTATGAGTGGGGGTATGGCCACTCCAAACCAAGAGAAATGGTTTTCTCTCTTCGCTCTTTTGATCCGAGAAGGAGACAGTAGAGGTGATGGATGCGGGGCTCAGACTTCGCATTATCTTTTGCTTAGACCCGAGGAAGATGGCCCATGGTTCCGTATTGGAGATGGACGGGTTGAGAGACTAAGTAGTAAGGTCGACTTTACTGAGTGGAAATGCCATCGAGATTTCTTCTGTGCTGGAGCTGTTTATATTGCTGAAGATTATATTGATGCTGTTCAGGCGGGGGATGTTGATCTTTCAGGTGACCTTAGGGAACTGAATCCATGGTTGTATTACCGTACACTCTATGAATTAGGAATCACAGAAGCAGAGATCAAACGTCCTTGGATTTCGAATATGAACGCGAATGCCGCCTCTCATTCCCCATCAGCGAGTGGCAGCCTATCAAATCTATGTCCTCCTGTTAGTGGAGGAGATGGTGCCGTTCCTCGATCTGTATCTGACGTGACGGGCCAAGTTGTTCAACCCCAAGGGGTTAGCGGTATTCCTGGAACCTCATCTGCTCCTCGTGCTAGTACCGGTGGTGGTGGGATGGCTTTCGATCGTCTGACTGGAGAAGTAGCAGGTGGCCTAAATGCTAGCAAGTTGGGTTATGCAGGGGGGGCGGGAGGGAAA
>NW_027162558.1:0-1245 GCF_002600585.1 Cystoisospora suis
TATCCTTTTCTCCTTTTCTTTCTTCATCCTTTCTTTTTCTTCTTCTTTTTCCTGAAGCATATCTCAGCCAACGCTACGGCCGAGAGAACACTAGAGAAGTTGCTGGAAGGCGTAAAGGAGACATGGACGCATCTCCAGCTCCCTATCGCTAGCTATCGAGCATCGAAGGATAAAGTATCGATCCTAGGAAACCTTGAAGAGCTCGTTAGTGTGCTGGAAGACTCTCTTGTCACGATCTCTGCAATTGCCGGTAAACTCAAGGGCCTCGTCGTTTCTCTTCTTCTTAAACATATCTATTCACACATAGAGAGAGAGATCTGGAGACAGATCTAAGTGCAGAGAGGAGAAGGACGTAACACGTCTATGTAGCGTTTCTATGGAAGAAGGGAAGTGTCTCTATTGATAGATCTATCCTATAGAAATGCATGTGTATGTGTATGTAGATTATGGATTCGTTAGGAGCCGTAGTAGTAGTAGTAGTTGCACTTATCTCCGTCTGTTGGCTCGAAAGGATCTAGCAGGAAATTGTAGAAGTCACCTTGAGACACCACAAAATACACTCGTCTGACCTACCCTCTATGGATATAGATAGATATATATGTAGAGCTAGACATCTGTATCTATGGATAGACATACTTCCTTTCTCTTCAGGTATGTTCGTAGCTCTATGGGAGTAGATCTATCTCTCTTTATATACCTAGGTATGTTCCTTGTGCATGTGCGTCTCCTTGCACCTGTCTAGACACTATAGATGGATGTATCTCCACCCCTCTCTTTAGCCTTTTACCTCTCTTTCCTTTTTTCTTTCTTTTACTTCCTTCGTCTGCTCTTCACGTCTTACCTCCCTATCATCCACACATGCATCACACACTCCCGTCTCCCATCCATAAAAATATAGAGATATATCTACATGCAGAGATGTGTATAGATACATATATGTATCTATGCCGTGCTGTATATCGATCGACTCACCTCATCGTCACCTGAGGAGATCTTTTTCTTTTTTCCTCCCTCTCTCCCTTTCTTCTTCCTTCTTCTTCTTCTTTGTGTATGTGCTTTCTTCTTTTCTCGTCTTTCCCTGTCTCTTCCAAGGCTCTAGAGCAGCAGATCCGATCCGTGAGGAAGTAGAACTCCAGCAAGAGAAACTTCTACTCTTCCAAGAGACCCTGGAGGAGTGGCAAATTCTCCAGAGAAATTGGATCTATCTTGAGTCCATCTTCTCCTCTCCTGATATAAGAAAGCAGT
>NW_027162559.1:0-346 GCF_002600585.1 Cystoisospora suis
ACCCAAATAAGAGAAGGGCCAGACATTGGCCAAACGCCAAGGCCTAATAGACGGACAGCTAAGCTGGCCCACGGACCGGGAGGAGGAAACTACGGTCCGTGGATTTCCGATAGGCAGTTTTAGGGCTCCTAGAGGAGCCTAATCAGTAGCAAGGACACTTAATATAGCGAACTTAGCTCTAGAAAAGCTGGAAAGGCCAAATTGGGCCACGAAAGTCCACGCGGGAAAATCTCCCGCCTCAGAAGCTGCATGCGCCGGCGACCGCAAGACAACGGGCGCCGCACGCGGAAAAGCAGAGGGCAGTCCGGTAGGGAAAACTGCACGCTTCCTAGATAAAATAGGTATC
>NW_027162560.1:0-231 GCF_002600585.1 Cystoisospora suis
GTCGGGTGCTGTGGTGCTTGAAAGACTTCGAACTCCGCCCTTCGGGGCTAATCCTTTGCTTGCGCTCACTCTCAGGAGGCCTCGTCCTCCCCTTTGCTGTCACCTTGTTGACCTGGCCGCTCGGCAGTGTCTGGTCGCCCCGACCGGTTCTTTCAAACGGGGGTTCCACGGTCCCCCCCCAATAAACTTGCACTCTAGGCGTCACATTGCCATCACGTAGCTCACCGTAGC
>NW_027162561.1:0-364 GCF_002600585.1 Cystoisospora suis
GTAATGCCTCTGGATAGGCAAATGCAAGGCGAGATCAATGCGGGAATATTACATGTCGTCGACCGTGTGAAGTATCTGCAAAAACTCCGGGAGCAGATAGGCCAACGACTGAACGAGAGGATAAATTACAAAATGGTGGACAGGCAGCCAAGCGGACTCCGGCCGGGAGACTTGGCGCTGGTTCGATTGACAGAACCAGACAGGTACAGAGGTTCATCAAAGCTGGCGGCCAGATACAGCCTGCCCCATCGAGTCCTAGCCTCGCATCCGGGTGGGTCTTTCTACGACGTGTTGCACTTGCAGACAGGCGTCACCCGGCGCCTCAGCCATCGTCTACTCAGAAGGTTTTCCCCATCGATTCTGA
>NW_027162562.1:0-145 GCF_002600585.1 Cystoisospora suis
TGTCCGCATCCATTCGCGGCCACTAAAACAAACTGCGCACCGCGACCCTTGTTTTGTCGATCCCCGGGTGACCCGCTAACAAATGGTCATGAAAACGGCCCAACAATTCTCTCCTTAACACACCCCCCGGCACACAAACTTTCCA
>NW_027162562.1:451-775 GCF_002600585.1 Cystoisospora suis
TGACTTCGCGTTACTATTGTTATGAAGTCGGGACGCCGCGAGATTGCATCCGCCACTACGTTCTGGTGCCCTGGTTTGTATACCACTTCGACGTTAAAATCTAAAATCCTATCTAACCAATACCCCAGTCTGGACTTCACTTGCCTTTGCTTTAGGATTCTACTTAACGTTGCGTGGACAGTTTCAATATTGACTGTTTTCGCTCCAATAAATTGTCTCCACTTAGTTAATGCGTGCACGATCGCGCGAAGCTCGCTTTTGTACGCTGGCATGTGCCTCTCCCTCTCATTGGAGTTTCTTGACTCAAATGCGATCGGTCTCCCC
>NW_027162563.1:0-2467 GCF_002600585.1 Cystoisospora suis
GGGGGAAAGGGGGGGGGCCTGAACCCTTCTCTTTCATCATCCTCATCATCTAAGCATCGACTAGGAGGGGGGGGGGGAGAAGAAGAAGAAGAAGGAGGTGGGGGATTTCTTGTTCTCCCCTCTATGGCTCAGACAATTGAACGTCTCCTATTAGATGCAGGAGTTGAGAAACGGGATGACCGTGTTGTGCATTTGCTTGTTGATCTCATGCAAAGTAAGCTTGAAGATACCAGGATACACTCTTGTCTTTCTTCTCCTTCATGTTCTTTCGCTTTTCTTCTTCTTTCACTCTTTCTTCTCTTTCTTTTCTTTTCTTTTCTTCTTTCCTTCTTTTGTATCGGGTGTCTTTTGAACGAGGGAAGAATCGACAAAGTTGAAGCCAAGGGACATCTTTTAATGATCCACTTTTCTCTCGATTCTTCTTCATCTTCTGGGAGGGCGAAATACTCCTCCCTCATTCGTGCATCTCTACGAATCTATCCCTCTCTCCACGACTGCTCTTTCTCCTCATGGTGTGGCTCCATATAGCTATATATCTTGACGTAGTTATCTAGACGGAGAGCAAGACCGATATCTCTCTCTGTGTTGTGATGGTCTCTTGTCTCCTTGTGTGGTGTATGACGTAGGAGAGACCCTTACGCTTCTTTCCGCTGCGGCTGAAGTTGTGGATCTCAGCAATCAAACTCGAGAGAAAGGAAGAAAAGGAGGAAAGACTCGAGGGACGAAGAAGGCCCAAGGGGGCTCTTCTCTCTCTGATCGAGCAGCGGGAGCAGGAGGTGGAGGAGAAGGGGGTGAAGAAGATGCCTCTTCTATGCGTATAGAGGAAGAACATGCAAGTGTAGCTGTACATGAATATATGCAAAAGTACCTTGTTCAGCCCAACGTCATCCTTGTAAGTGTTTTTTCTTCTCTCTCTCTCTCTCGTCAATCTCGTCTCTTTCAAACGCTCTCTGTAGGAAAACATGCACTCTCGGTCATGTCTATCATACACGTGGACTATTCACCGATCTATTTATCTCCGGTTTATCTATCTTTAATCTGTCTATCTTTGATCTGCCAATCCATCTTTGATCTATCTTCAGTCTCTTTTTCTATCTTCAGTCTATCTATGTATCTATCTCAAATCTATGTACTTATTTCTAAGCAGATATGGTACACAGGGAGAGACGCTTGGAGCGTGACTACTATATGGGGGTAGTCTTATGTAGGTGTAAGTAGATCTTTCTATTCTCATCGGAGGAGCACAGATATGTATGTTCCTCTCTTCGTCTCTCTCTCTATATAGAGTGTATATGTATCGACACAACCTTGTGTATCTATATAGAAGTGTCCAGAAAGAGATAGAAAGAGAGAGAGAGATGTTAATTCGTGAAGATGATTGAGCTGTTTGATAGACATATATGCGGCGGTCTATTCTTCTTCACCCGTAGAAATAGCTCGATTCTGTACAAGACAATAGACCTCAAAATTCTCCTTGTGAAAGAAATCTGGATACTCACGAGCCACCACAGCTCTCTCGCTCCTTCTCCTCCCTCTCCTCCTCTCTTCACTACTTTCTCGTGGCCCCTCCCCCCCCCCTTGCCGTGTCTTCCTTTTTGGTGTTTATACACACCTCTCCCTCCTCATTCTTCAATACCACCCGGAAGTGAGGGAGCTTTAAGTCGTTCTTTTCTTCTTTCGTTGTGAAGTGAAGTCAGTTGCTTTTTCTCCCGTCTTCTCTTCCTTCCTTGCTTCCTCAGTCATTTTCTTTCTCTTTTCTCTTTCTCTTCTCTTTTCTTCTGTAGGAAAACGCACGCCTCTGTTCCTTAAGTAACAGTTTAACATGTGGAACGACATCTACTACCCCTGCTGAGCTGTTGGTTCATCGCCTGACGAATTCCCCCCCCGGAGCAGGAGGAGGAAGCATCGGACTGATCAGTCAAAGCAGTCTTCTTGATTCTTCTGGGAGTCGAAATCTCTCGGGAAGTTCTTCAGGAAATGGCGGGAGTTTTCTATCTACTGCTACTGGTGCAGGGGGGGGAGGAGGGGGGATGTCTTTAGGTATGCATGCTCTCATCCGAAGTGGCGGACCGGGGGGAGGAGGTGGGGGCAGTAGTAGTAGTAATAGTAATAGTAGCAGTAGTACAAGTAAGAATGTTTTAGGAGTCGCTCCTGAAGGCTTACCTCCATACCTGCCTGAAGACATTAGCGTCAATACGCTCTTACCTTCGTGGTCTTTGAGAATTCGTGGAGGGGGAGGAGAGGAGGGTATCAAGAAGAAGAAGAAAAAGAAAGTGGATGAAAAGGACGATGAGGAAGATGAAGATGGTGGCGGAGGAGACAGTAGATTTCATAAGAAAGACCAGAAAGGAAAGGACATAAGAGACGGCGAGATAGGAAGAGATCAAGAAAATTCACAAAGGATGAAAGAAATAGAGGAAAGTGAGAATGAGAATCTTCTTCTGTTAGGGCTCAGTGTGCAGGTGAG
>NW_027162564.1:0-220 GCF_002600585.1 Cystoisospora suis
TGGGAGGTGTCGTAGGTGTCGATCTTCCTTTATTTGTCTATTTCTTTCCTTCTCTCTATCTATCTCTCTCTATCTATCTATCTCGAATCGATCTCTCTCTCTCTCTGTCTTTCTCTCTCTCTCTGTTTATCTCTCCATTGTGACATTTTTCTTTCTTTCTTTCCTTTTTACCTCTCTGTTTGCTTCTCACATTTTCTTCTTCTTGTTCTTTCTGAAGATA
>NW_027162565.1:0-297 GCF_002600585.1 Cystoisospora suis
AGGGTCCCCTAGGACTCTTCCTTATTTTGACAACGCAGGTTCTCCTGTTCAATCTCAGCAGTCGAGTCTACGCCCGTCCCGAGCGCAAAGGCTCCTTGTGGCTCTCGATGACGTTGACTGGACCGAACGCGGAGGCATGAACTCGATTAATTCCACAGCTACACAGCCTCAAAGGCTCGATTAGGGTCCACTAGGACTCCCAAAGCTCAACACTCAGTTATTACGGCGTCTTCGGTTGTAACAGCGCGTCCACCCACTTAGCCAGGGCTTCAACGCCCTTTCCAATGAACGGCCACA
>NW_027162566.1:0-614 GCF_002600585.1 Cystoisospora suis
ATACAGACAGATCATCCCCTCTGTATACATACAGATCATATCTCCATATATCTAGCTCTCGTTCTCCTTGTCTACAAGATGCATCTATCCATCTACCAATTTCTATATATCTGACCGAAGTATACATCTCTCTATATATACACAGATATCTTAATCTGTATCTCTCTATCAACCTCTATATCAGGCTTCATACCTATCTCTATACAAGAAATTCATATCTATATCTACCTGTTTACCTATCGATCATCTATCTATCTACCTTTCTTTTCTATCTGCCTATCTTTGTATCTTATTCTCGCTCTCTGGCTGTACGATGCATGCATGTGTTAACTGAAGGAGAGAGCAAGCAGAGGAGCTCTCCTCTTCTTCTTTTATGTTGCTACGGCGTGTCTTAGCGGAGAGACGCCTGCAGTCCGGGAGACCCCTGCAGTACAGGAGCGCTCTCTTTCTTCCCTAGGGTGAGAATAAGAAGAAGAGGAAGAGGAATTATGATAAGAAGATGAAGAAAATGAAGAAGAGGAAGAAGAAAACGACGGCGAAAGAAGAGAGGTCTCTCCCGCAAGAGAACGTACAGAGGTTCCTGGCCGACCTGAAGAAGAAGACGAGGGGCAAGG
>NW_027162567.1:0-1255 GCF_002600585.1 Cystoisospora suis
CCCCCCCCCTCCCCGACCTAACCGTCCTGTTATCGAGGGTGTATGGACACCTGCTCCGCCGCTCCCCCTAGGTGGGAGAGGAGGTAAGATCTGGCTATCTGTCATCCATCGTGCTTGAGAACCCCCCGATCTATGATGAGGAGAAGCAGGAGGAAGAGTACTGAAGATTCCTACCGTTCCACGTGTGGTAGCAGAAGAGATAGGCGATGAGGGAGGCGGAGGAGGAGGAAGCCCACCAAGGTTGCCAGTCATGCTCGTTGGGGTGGTTGTATTGGTCCCTGACGTCAGGACAGCCGGTGGAGGTAAAGGCGGAAAGAGAGAGCGACCTCCTTCTTCTTGTGTGTCTGCAAAGGCTGTATTTTGGCCATTATGACGGCGGGGATGAAATGGATCTTCTTCTTCATCGTCATCATGTCCTTGTCTTCCTTCTTCTGCTAAAGAGGATGGAGCAACAAGTCCTCCTTCACTTGCACGTCGACGGAATCGGTCAAGATGTTGTGTCGATGCTCCTCCTCCGATTGTCGTCATCCCTGACGTCGAGGCCCCAGCCGCAGTAGACAGAGGGCTATCACGATGACTCGATGATCTTCGCGCTCGGCTACTCCCCCAACCACTTGTAAACGAAGGATGGCTCGAAGAATCTCGGCTCCCTTTCTTTCGAAAACTCCGGGGTGGACGTCTTGTATACCCTACGTCGTCATCTTCACTATCCAAAGCCCCAGCAGCCATAGCTGAACTTGGGCTTCCAACACAACAACATGCTGTACATGCTGTCTTTCCTTGCTGTTGACGTCGCGGGAAGGATAACGATGATGAATGAGTTCCTAAGAATCCTAAGGAACCTCCTCCTCCTCCCATCTTGCGGCTACTCTCACCTCCCCCCGCAAGTGTTCCTGTAATGCTCTCCGTACGCCCCTCTTCATCGAAGCTTCTTTCATAGGACGCTCCTCCATCTTCATCTTCATCCCCACCTCCTGTATCGGTTCTCGAACGACGGCTCACATCACACGTCGATAAAGTACCTGGACCGGTTGACGCGCTTCCCCCCCCTACACCATCTACTCCAGCTGCTGGACTTTCTCCGCCATTGGTCTTCGATTTGGTCTCCTCAACCTCTCCTCCTCCTCCTGGGGGAGATGGATCATCTGTATTAGCCGCATGACGTAAAGTAAAACTTCCCGGATGTAACAGAAGTCTCTTGATGAAGCTCATCTTCTTCTTTCCGCCTGTCCCCGCTCCTCCTCCTCCGCTACCT
>NW_027162567.1:1289-6592 GCF_002600585.1 Cystoisospora suis
CCCCCCCTGTATCTAATCCAGCACTACGTGGGAGATTCCCATCTGTGTGCTGTTTTCGAGAATCTGTAGATGAACTCCCACCCCAGAGCGATCGCCGAGAAAAAGGACCTTGTGAAACCTGGGGTGTTGAACGGGTCTGAGGAGACATCCCTCCTCCTTCTTCAGACTTGGCTCTCGCAGCAGCTTCTGCTGCTGCCTTAGCTGCTGCTTCAACTTCACGTCCTTCTTCTTGGGTGACAGGAGCCTTTCCTAAGGGTTGACGAGGAAGAACAGGCGGACGGTTGTTCGAGGGCATCATCTCATGACTTCCAGAGCGATCGCTACTACTATGGCTATAGAGAAACTTCCGTCGACCTGCGGACATCCATCCCCCCCCTGTGGTGGTCGTCCCTCCTACTCCCTGGTGATGATGGCCACCACCACCACCACTATGGCCAGGGGGACTTCCCCCTCCTCCACCAGCCGTGGTATGATCACCTCCTCCCTTATGACTGCGTCCCCACCATCCACTCGGGCTAGGAACTGAATGGCCTGCTCCGGGGGGTGCTGTTGTCTCAGGGTTGTGAGGGCCGCCGCCTCCCTCTCCGTGAGAAGGGCAGCTTGTCCCTGCAGATTGTGAGGTCGATGTAGGTTTCGGTGGAAATCCTAGAGAAGATATTGTCGTTGTGGAACAGTTGGATGTATGGACAGGTGTACTTGGTGGTGTCTTGCCATTCGATTTCATTAACATGCCCCCCCCACCCGCGTCAGATGGAAGAGGGGGAGGAGGAACAACAGGTTGTCGTTTTTCTGTAGAATGACGACGTCCTTTTCTTCCTATACCTCTCCCTCGAGTACTTCTTGACCAAACACTAGGCACCCCCACCGATGGCTTATGTCGTCCCCCTCCCTTCTCACCTGCGCGTCCCCCAGATGAAAACTCTCCCTCCCCCGGTCGTGGGGGTGCTGGTGCATCTGCTGATGTGCTAATAGCTGCTGCTGAAGAAGAAGAAGAAGACGCACAAGTCGCACCTGAGCCCACACCCTGACATTGCTGCTGTCGAGCGATAGCGGCATTCGCTGCTAAGAGATCATAGTCTGAGTAAGCTGTACCGAACGTCCGTGAATCTTGCGGGGTGAGACCCCCGCCGTAAACACCAGCCCCACCGCCGCCCCCGGTTGTCGTTCTAGTATCAAATGAAGAAGCGGTATTGTATCGACGGGGAAGAGTTCCATCATGAAGATTCGGAAGACTTCCTGAGAAAGAAGAAAGAAATGACGATGAAAGACGTTCTCTTGATCTTTCACGTGCTCTTCGCATGCGTTCTACATGCGCCATATGTCGGTTGTGGGTCTCACGCATGTACCGACGAAAATCTTGAACCTCTTGACTATCTCGTCTCCCAAAAAGTTCTTTTGCAAGAGCAGCTGTCTGAGCATCTTGCCCGTCCTCGGAAGAATCTTCTCTCCCCCCTGCAGGCCCTCGTCTTGCATAATCTAAGAATAGATCACTCTTCTTCCTATGGGGTCCTGTACCGCTATGGTTCGTATTGAAATGATTCTTCAAAGCATTCATATCTGCTTGTAAGAGATCCCGCCATGCCTGCTCATGACGAGGGACCTTACTATCGTCTGACTCCTCGAAAGAGTCATCCCCCCCCCCTCCCATTCCTTGTAGAGGAGAAGAAGGGCCTTGTCTTTCCCAAGAACGTGTCCCTCCTGTCACATCATCGGAACGAAATCGATCCTCCTGTCGTAAAGATAGGGGGGGTTCTCCCCCTGTCATACCGAGAAGAGAAGAAGCCTGTTGTCCTTTACTTGATCCTAATGCTGATCCTGATGCACCGCTTGTTGGAGAGCATGGAGAACGCGATGTATCAGCTGTCGACTCTCCTATAGGAGAAGAAGGAAAGATGCGATCCGGTAAAGCTCCAGCACTTCGATCCATAGGTGGAGATGATATAGCCCGTCGACCACCTCCAGGGTGGCATTCATCATCTTCCCTTTTAGAACTTGAACTCGTAGGTTCTTCAGGTAACTCTGATAAGTGGGTAGGGGCTGGTCCTCCTCCTCCTCCACCGGTTGTTCCTACACTACCTCCACCTCCTGATCGAGGACTAGGTGGGACAGGCCAGAAATTCATATCTTCACGTATGGTTTGGCCTAAAGGATTACTACGGACTCTCTTCGATCGCCCAGCTCCTGTAAGAAGTGAAAACCAACCTGGGGAGCTTGAACCTCCTCCTCCCCCCCCGCCTCCGCCTGAGATGAGACGACCCTCATTCCCAAGAGGACCACCCGCTGGATTCGATGATGGATTCCCAGCTCGAGGTGTCATAAGACGTGGTGTAGGTGAAAACCAACTCTTTAAGAGATCTGCAGTAGATTCCGTTAGATCATTGAATCCGTCTCCCCCCCCTCCTCTAGTATAGATATGATGACCACCTTCATTATCAGCTTGAGCTCTCCATAGAGCTAATGGTGTATCCGTCTCAAACTCGAAGTCATTAAGACGCGTTTGCTGTCCTATGATATCTTCTTGTAGACCTAAGACACCTGCAGAAAACGTTGGGCACTTCCCTCTTAATGTATGAGGAATCTTCTCCCCAAAGGTTTGAACTAAGGCATTAGCATAGAATTGTTCGTAACGCCTTAAAAATCCTATCGCGTCATTAGCTACAAGCCATATAGTAAGCTTAAGACCATCCGGGACTCCATAACGAATACCATACTTCAAATTCACATACACTTGCTCCGGATGCACCTCACCCTCTCCCGCTATTCCTATTCCTGGTCCTCGATAATATGACAATTTCCTCTGCCCCGTATCAGGATCAGAGCCTCCTAAGACACCTCCATTGCCAACCCCTCCAGGTCTCCCAGGGAGAAGCCGATTCTGTCCAACAGAATCACTACCTGTCATATTCTGACAAAGTCCACTACTAACGCCTAATCCCTGTGGCCCTGGTGCCCCTCCAGAAGAGGAGTATGAGATCACAGCATCAGATTTCTCTCCCCCTGTGAAAAACTCAGCAAGGCCTCCTACAGCCGCTTCAATGCCCCCAAGATTCAGTGCACCATATCCACCATACTCCACGACGGCTATCGTCAAAGGACCAGGAGGGGAAGATGAAGAAGATTCTCCTCCCCCTTCCCCTTGTTGTCCTCCCCCTCCCCCCCCCCCTGAAGTTTTATGACTCCGGAAAGAAGAGGGGATAGGATACAAACCACTTTTCATCACATAGCGAAGTTGTTTGGCCGTCCAATTACTTCGATCTTCAGCATCTCCGAATCGCCATCGACCTAATTCAACGGCATTCACCCATGGTGGAGGCGCATAAGCAGGAAAGAGAAGAACCGTCCCATCGGGTGCACTTTGTGCAACTACAGGGAAACTACCTGAAGCTAGAGCTGCTGAGGCCGCCGCTCCCGCCGGAGGTGGTGGTGGAATCCCCATGTGACAGCAGGCGGGAGATTGCTGGGGTATCTGTTGAGAATAAGATCCATTGGTTGGAGGGGGTGCTAAGGAAGTTGTCGAACAAGATACAGGTGATAAGAAACCCCCAGCCGACGAAGCAGAAATCAGACGAGAAGGATTATCGAAAAACCCCCCCTGATTCTCTCGATCAGTCATCGACGAAGAAGACGTATGAGAAGAACCCCCCCCNNCACTATGAATGTTAAGACTTCTATTAGAATGAGGAGACTGCCCACCTCTTGAAGAAGAGGGGAAGGCGCTCGTCGCAGAAGCAGCCCCACTAGTATCACCCCCAGGAAAAGATGGGGGAGACGCCAAGACAAGTGGATCAAGACTAAACAGAAGCGATGATGAACAATGAGAGGAAGTGATTCTTGGTCGTCTTCGTCGTGTATCTTGGTTTCTACCTGATCCATCTCTCTCTACGAATGAGGAAGGGAATGTCACAGAAGATGAACCGGTATCGTCTTCCTGCTGAATGACAACACTACGATCCATTGCATCCTCTGCATGTGAAAGAGTGTATGAATAGGCTGAAGGAGATCTGACTTCTTCTTCCTCATCTAAAAACAGACTTCCTAAAGTCTCACTTCGACTCTCGGCTACTCCTGAGAATGTCGGTCCCCTTTCAGCATCATCCCGCTGAGACTGAATACAAGGTTGTTGACGTCGTCGTCGGGGTGGAGAAGGCTCTGCATCCTCAGGATATGGAGAAAGAGAAGAGATCTCCGTAGTATGAGAGTGCTGATCGACATGATGAATGCCTCCCCTGGGAGGCGCAGTACACCCAGAGGAAGGTGGAAGTTTGAAGAAGAAAGAAGATGAAGAGGTAGAAGCCATAAGAAAAGACGGAAAAAGAGGAGCAACGAACCGAGTTGAAGAAAGATAATGATGTGAAGGACAAGGAAATATAAAACACTGTCGATATCGAGTAAAGAAAAAACACTCCTAGAAGAACCTGACAGCATACCTGGAAAGAAATGCCAGTTGCTACGATACAGACGACGGAGAATGAGATGATAAGAACTGATAGGACAAGACAAAGACAATGAATGAGATAACTTGAAAAGACGAGAAGAGGGCCAAAAGCGGGTGGGAAACAGATACACATGAGACAACGTCTATCTCACACAAAGACGAAGGAAAAACGAGCGCCCTTTACACCCTTCTCCAGGAGGGGTGGGGGGAGGCAAGAGAATAGGTATGGAGTTTTTTGAGTAAAGAACACGATAGATCCTTGTGGGTCAGCTTTCTGAACACCTCGAAAGAAGAAAAGCCACAAACTCTTGTGAGAGAAGGGAGGACTTCGCTTGGAGATCAAAGAGGTCTGATGATTTCATGTCAAACCCACGTCTATCAAGATGGCGATGAACCTTAGGAGGAGGAGGAGAAGAAGAAGAAGGAACCCCCGACGTATTATAACAGAAGGAAAGAATAAGAAGACGACCAGGCGACAAAGAAGAAGGAAGGAAACCAATTGGAGGGCGGTGACAAAGAGAAGAGAAATCCCTAGGGCGTGATGCAAACATGCCAGAGTGAAAGAACAGGACGGCAGTTGTTGAAGTCGAGATGTCTTCGGAGAAAGGTCGCAGATGCATCAGATGAAGTAGAGGAGCGAGAAGGTCCCTGCTCTGCTTGTCGAGCTGGGGAGGAAGAGAAACCAACGAGAGAGTATTAAGCGCCTTTGATGGAATTCTCGCAAGACTACATGACGGGGAGAGGGGAGAAAGAGACGGTTGTTTGATCATATACAGAGATCTATACGCTACTTATACACAGAGATGGTTTCTTAAGCGTATTCATGGAGATAGACACACATATAGGTGGCAGTAAGGGGGTGGCGGGG
>NW_027162568.1:0-336 GCF_002600585.1 Cystoisospora suis
CGAGGTCTGACTTTCTACGCGTCCGCTCATGCTCCGCTACACTATGCTGGCTGCGCTAACTGTCTGCTCGCCAGGGTGGCTCAAAGTTCGTTCGTTCATTAACACGCAACATAAAAGTGAACGTGCAACTTGAAAGAAAGTAAAGATAAACTGAAAACAAAACGAAAAATAATAAAAGGCAAAATAAAGCAAAAATTTAAAATGAGGCCGGATCCTAACTATTTCCCCTTTTCCCGGTGGTGTGTCTCTCTGGACCGGCCGGTCGTCCCGCCTCCCTGGGAGGTGCGGCTTCCGGTCACTTTCCCATGCCCCTCCAAGGCTAAATCTGGATCTTTC
>NW_027162569.1:0-4132 GCF_002600585.1 Cystoisospora suis
GTCAAAGCGCGGGCGTTACACGCTGCAGCTATCAAGACGAGATTTTCTGGTTCCAGTTTCCTGTCAGCAGTGACATCGGGTTCCAAAAAAGAGTTCAAGTCACAGGCGAGCTTAATACATAACAACAGCCGCGTATCCAATTTGTTGGGCGCCAGGGGCAATAGGAAGACTCTTAGGCGCCGGCGGCACTAACGGAGAAATCAAAGCCAAGGCGGCTGGCTGAACGGCACGGCGGGACTACTGCACGACGAAGTCGTTACAACCCATGGAGCAGACTTCTCGAGGGAATGAGATGGGCTTAGTGTTTAGGAAAACTGCTATCGACGTGCCCGGACCTCTTTCTGCACCATCACCAACGAGTGGCGCATTCAGTGCGACTCGGACCGGGTTGCCGTCATTTATCCCACGTGAACTCCAGGGGAGCTTCGGCAGACGGCGTGTTCACGAATCAGCTTTTTCACCTGAACCCTAAAACTTATCGGTCTCCTCTAGCTGGCCGCACGACCTGCACTATTCGGTGCAATGTCGATGGAGTGAAAGAAAACTGCGTCAGGAGACCTTTTTCTGCACGACCACCAAGTGCTGGCGCATGTAGTGCCACTCGGATCGGGTCGCCGTCATTTGTTCCTGAACTCGAAAGGAACTTTTGTAGAGAGCATGTTTACAACTCAGTTTTTTTTCACCTGAGTTTTGGAAAAATACAATGGGGACGAGTATAACACATATGCTGAAAAAAAACAGCAGGGCGAACCCCTTACCCTTTTGCCTATGTGTATATGAATCGAAAAACAGCGGTTTAGGGTTAGGTGTGCTGCATTCGCGACCAGCGTGTGGCAACTAAGCACGACCGCACGTTTCATGGCTCGCGTTCTTGGAAAGAAAAAAAGATTGGGTCCCCGACCACACGTGACGTCCTTTCACACGTGCACTTGTGGCCCTGCCAGCATACGGAATCTGCCTCTCTGTAAAGCACGTCCGCGTTGCCTCCCTCCTTGGCTGAGCAACTGCCCCGCTATACATGTAGCAAGATTCACAGTGAACAGAACCCGTAGCTTTATCTTCTTTCCGGAACGTCCGGACTACAGAACCCAAAGTAGACTCTGTCAGCCCATGCCTTCCTCCTTGTGGTCGATGTACCAGCAAGATTGATTGCGTGCGCGGCCTGCTGACAGAACAACAAACTACCAGGACGAACACCGCGGTACAAGGCACCAGTAAACACCATGTCCCTCTATGACCCACCAGGTGGTGGTTCTCCCGGAGACTCTGGACTCAGAGAAGCAAGGAACCAGCACGACCCTGACAACTCCACGTCATCCCTCCCCGGGTGCTGAGCAACCGCCTTCCCTGATATACAACAGATAAGAACTGGTGGGTACGTCTCCGCCGCCTTTGCAGTGCTGCAGCGAGATGACGTATATTACATGCTCTCGCTGCGACGAGCTTGGCCTGTGAATGATACCCGGACTCTTTATGCAAGACTGAAATGGAGCCAGACACCCGACAGGCAACTGGAGAACGCCCCCGTCGACAAAAAGAAAAGAACAACGCATCTGCCGATCTCTGACACACAACAAACACACTACTACAGACAAGCGTTCACGTGGGACGATGATTCACAGGAAGTGACAGCTTGCCTAGACGAAGGGTGCTTGCCACGGCTTCGCTGAAGAGAGGGGACAAGCACCATGAACTAGACTGGAGTCAGCGTAATGACAGGTCACTGCTTGCGAAGCACACGATACTTCTCGAACCAGTAAGCAAAAAAAAGAAGGAATCCAAGTACGAATGGTGCGACCTGAAGTGGCGGCGCGTTCCGTTTCCACCACGGTAACTTTCCTGGGGTCGTCGGTCTAGCTGAAGTGGTTCGCTCCGAGTCACGCGTCCCCTGTGGTGACGCCGTAGTGACATTAATCGGAGTCACAGCTGTGGTTCCGTTCGTCGCCGGAACTACAGCAGTTGTGGTAGTTTCCGACGTGGTAGTGACACTCTCCGGAGTCAGAGTTCCGCTTGTATTTGTTGAAACGGAGTCCAAGTCAGCAGCGGAAATGGAAGTAGGAGTGGTGGTCACGGAGGTGGTAGCGTTAGTCTTTTCCGAGGCATTAAGCGTAGTACCGAAGTCGCCGGCTGAGGTGACGGTGCTCCCGGTCTTTGGAGATGCAGTAGTGGCGTTGTGAAGTGCAGTTCCATTGCTCCCAGTTGAAACTCCAGAAGGGGTGGTCGTCCCCGAATGCGTCACGGGCTTGTTAGCAGTCGAAGGTAAACTGGATGGAGCAACAGTGTCCGGCGAAGCTGAACCAGCTCCCGTATCATTACTTGGCCTTTCAGTTGTCCTGTTGTTACTGAAAACTGGAGATGAGGAGCCCGTCACACCTGCATTGGTGGTGCCGTTCTGCACGGAACTATGGCTGCTTTCTGACTGAGAAGAGCCGATTCCTGAAGTGGGTGGAAATACACTGGGCGTCTTCTCGGAGGTTCCATTAATAGCAGCTCCACCGGTGCTGTTTCGTGAACCTCGATCGGTGACGGTGCCGTTTGCATGAGAGGTATCAAAAGAAAATGTATATTTTGGACTGGAGTCGCTGCTCTTACCCGACCACTTCAGTGAAATCGAAAGCAACGCGAGGCCAACCATGAGGAACCCAATAAGAATAACAAATGGTATGAAACTTTCCCTGTCAAGCATGCGACGCTGTCGACGCCGTTGCGTATCGCCTCTACCATTCTGGGACGGCGATCCCGTGAGGAGACCAAGCTCCACGCACTCCTTATTATCCTCCTCTCCCGACCCCGCTAGCGACCTCGGAGTCGAACCAGTTTTGTTCGCTGCTCCAGTCGGCACTATGCATTTCCAAATGACACTGCCAAGTCGCCACAGCAAGAGCGTCGCTGCAGCAATCAGAGTTGCAGCTACAAACAACACGGAGGCTGTACGGCGGGAGCGCCTTGAACCCCCAGTAGACCTGTCATGATTGAATGTCGCCGGTGACCGGCGTTTTCTCTGAAGCGAGACTCTACTCCCTTCATTGTCGAGTGCGTCTTGTGAACTCGTTTCCAGAGGTTGCCCAAGAATGTCCCTCTCTCCCTGTCTCACGTAATTCTGAAAGACCTGGCCGTTGTCACCGAGGTTTCGCCTGGACAGGCGGCTGTCGTGATCCCCCGGGTCAGGCCTCGACAGCTGGGCCGAACAGAGCGTAAGCACCACGAAAAAACTTGCAGCTGCAGCAAGCGTCGCCACCTTCGTGTACAACTTGATTGTCATCTTCAAAGTATCCCATGAACGTAAACACCAGCTTCAACCGGTGACAGCAGCGTCAGAAAGCTGCTCACCTACTGTCCCCCTGCCCACAGTCCAGGTCCCCTCTACCGCTTACGCTGACGACAAATGCACGCTGCGAACCGACCGAACTCGAGGCTCTTACAAAATGAAGGTGCTCAGGCAGAGGGCTAAGAGAGAGAGCAGTTTCTTGGGACACGTTTTTGAAATGTGGGGACCAGGGCTATCGTCCTCGGCTGCGTGTGACGGAGCCGGGCCGGCGATCAGTTGCAAGAGGCGCGCCACCAGTCGGCCGGTGATTGCCTGGACGGGGTGACCAGTTGCTGCCAGTCTGCTTCTGCCCGGGCCCCTATCGGGGCAAGTGTAGATCTCTATCGTCCCACCAGGATCTGGATTCGGTCCAATTTCCGTACACTTCACCCAAGATGTTGTTCCAAGAGCCGAGAACACAAATCTTCCACTTAAACAAGTATCGTGCATGCCACTTTCTCCCATCAGACACCACTTCGCGCGCGCAAACGATCCAGACAGTTCGTTTTACCGAGTCCCGTTGCCGCCACCGACCTGTGGTAGGCGCACCTCAACAGTGAAGGCGCCGAGTTACCTGCGCGGGGCCGGTCATTCACTCTGGGAGGGCACCAGTCGCCGTGGCCGATAAGGAGGTGAGACGATAGGATACGGAGTGGACAATGCCGCTTGTCGAGACACAGCACTTGAGGCCTGTTTTTCTTTTTCCCCTTTCACTAGTGATGTGCCAGCTCACGGTGTCGGGTCAGCCGGACTGGGCAGCGCGAGATATAATAGGTAGGCTAGCGTCCCTAGTTACAGATATTGCTACGCTAATGTGGCTTGCCA
>NW_027162570.1:0-243 GCF_002600585.1 Cystoisospora suis
CAGACCGTGCTTTACCTCGTGCTACCGTTTTTTGAGATCACGACTGGGTGATACTTTTCTCCAGGAGGTAGGCTGTACAGACAGGAGGGCGTAAAGGGGTAGGGCCCGAATCGTGGTACGGAAGAGGGGATTCGGACGACGAATGGCTCCCAATGACATGTTGAATTTCATCTTCGGTGGCCAGCCAGTGAGCTTTCTTGAGACAAGCATATTTCGACGTGGCCGCTCGTGATGATGACCTGC
>NW_027162571.1:0-268 GCF_002600585.1 Cystoisospora suis
CAAGGGAGTTAGACTGGCAACGGCGCAGACCGCGCTTTACCTCGTGCTACCGTTTTTGAGATCACGACTGGGTGATACTTTTCTCTAGGAAATAGGCGGTACAGACAGGAGGGCGTGAAGGGGTAGAGCCCACATCGTGGTACGGAAGAGGGGATTCGGGCGATGAATGGCTCCTAAGGACATCATGAATTTTATTTTCCGGTGGCCAGCCAGTGAGCTTTCTTGAGACAAGCATATTTCGCCGAGGCCGCTCGTGATGATGACCTGC
>NW_027162572.1:0-266 GCF_002600585.1 Cystoisospora suis
GGGTGTTTTGTGGAAAGTGTATTTTTCCTTCGTTTCGGTGACGTGCGGAACTTGATTGCAAAATTAATAATTCATTCCGGTGGAGAGAGTCCCGAGCGGATGTTCGTTGGGGAGCAGCGAGGCTGCGTATACGTAAGGAGCTGCTTTAGCATCTATTTGAAAGGAGAGTTAGATTGCGATAGTGTGAGAGAAGAGGTTCGGATCAGCTAGTGAAGTTTGCGAAGTGTTGGGAGGAGTGTAGTAGAGAGTTTGCCTCCCGGAAGGAA
>NW_027162573.1:0-218 GCF_002600585.1 Cystoisospora suis
GCAATAAACCACCACTTCTTTGATGTGAACTTTTCCCCCTAGCGCACTGGACACACGATTTCACGAAACTCTCGATGTCTTCATCCATGCGCGGCCACCAAAATAAACTACGGACTGCTAGCCGCGTCCGGTCGATCCCCGGATGGCCTGCCAACAAATGGTCATGAAAATGCTCCAAAATTTCCTTTCTTAGTGTTTCCCCCGGTACACAAACCTTC
>NW_027162574.1:0-304 GCF_002600585.1 Cystoisospora suis
GGTTATGTACTATTTCTCGGGGCAGAGCCAAAGCTCTGACACCACCTAAGAGCGATAGCTGTCCTGGAGCTGAGGTTTTGAGTGGGGTAAGGGATCTGGATCACGGAGACCTCTTCCTCACCCAACTCTGACCTGTGACACCCAATCACATCTCCACTCTTGTTCCTTCACTCTTTCTTTCTCATGCTACTCTCTCTCCAGTCCACTAGTCGCTTCTCGGACCACTCACAGGTTGCTCATCTGCACGAACGGCTCTCCGGTACTCTGACCGGCCAAAAGCAATCACGATAAGGGTCCCACAACA
>NW_027162575.1:0-2697 GCF_002600585.1 Cystoisospora suis
ATAGAATAAAGAGAGATAGATAGAATAGATAGATAGATAGATAGATAGATAAATTAAAGATAGATAGATAAAATAAAGATAGATAGATAAAAAAAAGATAGATAGATAGATATAAAGATAGATAGATAGATAGGCACGGATGTACCCAATCACATATATACGATCATCATGTTCTTGTGTCTCAGAAGAGAAACCGAGAACGACAGTCCGGTTTAACTGACAAAAACAGTCGGAAGACAGGAACAGACGACTCGGAATAATACGCGGACAAAGAAAGGTCACAACAAACCGTGAACCTTTCAGGGATGCAGCAGGCTCGAACGAGAAGACAAAAGGGCGCTCTATGGACTCAGAGCATTCAGGAGAAAAACATAGCCACACAGGATAATATTTAATCGAACGGTCTGAGAGAACTTCAAAGGAAAGAAAAGGAACTAGATTACCTGTGTAAACACGCAGTGATAAGACCTTCTTCTATCAACTACAATCGAACTCCCTCTCATCCGTCCATTTGATAGTGTATGACGTAGCTAATATCCAGGGCTTGAAATAGAAAGCCACTACTCCTACTCCTAGTATTACTCATCACTGAATATCCCCACAGCACAAAAGCATGGGAATAACTTGGACGACTTCTCTTGCTTCCCTCACTTACGTGGTAACACCATCACGGAGGGTCAAGCCGTCTGGTAGATGATAAGTCTTCTCTAAATCTTCTCTGTTTTGATCTTCTGTTAACAGGTTCAGACGAACAGGACAATCGCATACACGGCCATGTTCATGCTGAAAAGCAGGAATCAGCCTATGCCTATGACTTCCATCGTCAAACTTTTCCGGACCCCCATAGGAGGGTGTATGTACACGTAAGAGATGTAAAAGCCACGAGCCATTCACGACACTGCCGCCACCTGATTCTACTTGATTCGGTACACTGCACGTAGGGATGAAGGTCATTATCATTATCATCCCCCCTCGTTCCAGGAAACTCTCAAGTGATTGTTGCATATCCCTCATCAGTAACCTGAAGGAAAGGACTGCTGCGGAGTCGGGCTCGGTGTCTATACAGAACAACAACGGTACATCTGTCCCGAGCGCCGGTCAAGACTCCTGATTCTAACAAGGCTCTCCGTGCCACTACTAAACCCATTGACTGGGCTTCACTATTTTCAATACCATGAATCTTTCATATCTTTCACATGTACACAAGGATACACACCCAGAGAGACCAAGAGAGCGAAGAAGACGAAGAAGCAACGGCACACACGTGTACGCAATATGGTGGACAGGCGCAGGCTATTTCACTGATACTGCAAGCGCCGTACCTGCGGGGTTCAACGAGCAAAAGCAGAGAGTTTCTTTGATCACACGAACATGCTCCTGAAAGGAAGGAAAAGAAGAGGCAGAGGTGGTTTTCATAGTGGCAAGCTTTCCCTTTGACAACAGAAACACATATGCTGCTCATGATGAGATTTTTGACAGAAAGCCAACACAAGGTGAAGGTACATATCAACGTCCTGTCTCTTCTGCATACAGTGAACCCAGCAGCAAGACACTCTCTGATCCACGAACATGTCCTACACATGTGCGATGACCGGCAGGTGTATCGACACCTGGAACGGGCCCATGGAGTAAGGGTCTCTAATTACGGTCTGGTTTCTTCTTACAGAAACTGCAACTCTCCACTTGTTCGAACAGGGGGAACAACAGTCACCTAATACCACCTAGCTAAAAAAAGAGCTGAATCTTCTTCACATCTCCTTTTTCTTCAATTTGAGTGTCTACGGCATCAAACATGTGCTCGCGCTTGTATCTTCTGTTCGACTGGGTCCCCATCCATACATACCTATGTCCGTCCGCAGTCCCCTCCTCCTCAGTACCAATGACTACTAGTGAAGCTTCCCACTGATTCAGACTCATCCCTGGTACCTGTACAGTGCCTAGAATATATAGAAATATATATATATATACACAGAAACACTTCCATGAACTCGACTTAGTATGTGGGAAAAAGCGTATAGGCGTGACCCATCAGCACGTGTACATACACGATTGTCCTACGTAGCCTGCAACAACTTTCACACAGTCCTGGGCAGAGATCAACTAGCGAAACAGACGAGAAAGAAAATACTCCTCGTATATGTCCACTCCCCATTCTCTGCGATCAGAAATTCTCTGAGTACGCAAAAGAAGGGAACATGTAAGAAGAGGCCGCACTATAGACTCGGGACGTACATAATCATCTCTGGTCGTCATGGGGTACCCCATATCACAAAGAATCTTCTGTAAATACATCTGTAACTCTTGGCCTCCAAAGTCGCTACGCTTAACTGAAGCCTTCTCCAAGTACCCTGAAAGAAGCAAACAACGGAAAAGCAAAAGCACACCTCTGCGAAAATCCTCCCCCACACACCAAGATATGCACCCCTTCTGTCTCTTTCTCTGCGAATGAGCCCTGCTTGTCCATGATGGGCAATGAGCTGTTGAGGTGGACACATGCACGAAACAGAAGAGACGGACTCAGCTAGATGCCGACACCGATAGACTGATCGCGGTCATGAGGAAAGTCTCCGGGGTGAGAAACGTAAGTGTAAACGTCCTTTCTAGGTGTCCGCAATATCCGAATGGCATACTGATCCTCTGTTACCCTACTGCTCCTCTTCCCCTTCATACCTGTTGAGCATAGATAGATAGATAGAT
>NW_027162575.1:2783-2905 GCF_002600585.1 Cystoisospora suis
TAGATAGATAGATAGATAGGCTCCCACAAGACGAGTGCAACGAGCGGTACCCTGCATCAAGCCATTCACCACCCGCCAACGAAGAAGCGTAGCAGCGTGACGACGATGACGACAAGAAAGAT
>NW_027162575.1:3093-3551 GCF_002600585.1 Cystoisospora suis
AGCACGAATCCTGTTGTACGGCCTGTCCTGTATCAAAAACCGGAAAGCAGCGAATATAGACACATGCATGCAGCCGAACAGGACACGAATACTCCCGGAGAAAAAGAAGCCGTTTCTTTTTATCGTCTCGCCTTCTCTTTACTTCTATGAAAAGACCGTCACATGAACGGATGTCCCTCAAAACTCCTGCCAACGTCAAAACGAGGTAGTCCTGCATACGCTGGATGAAGATAACTGAAGACCTAGGTATAGAACTATCCTTCCAAAGAATGGCGACTATGAAGCAGGCAAATCAGCTACCTGATGACTCGCTGTTTGGTTCTATCTTCATGAACTCTTCAGAAAACATCGCTACGGAGAAACATACGATGCGAATAGCTGAAAGGGAAAACTGCAGTGGGTGTCTACCCTTTCTTTGTGGCCCCACTGCACGTGTTCTCCGATCTGTCTACACTAAA
>NW_027162576.1:0-482 GCF_002600585.1 Cystoisospora suis
AGAATCCACGGACCGTAGTTTCGCCCTCCCGGTCCGTGGGTCAGCTTGGCTGCCCGTATATTAGCTCTTTTGTTTGGCCTAAGCCTGGCTTTCTCGTTACTTTCTGTTTTGTTGAATTTTACTGAGCTTCGGGGCTCTGGGTAGACTTTTCTATTCTTATAACGCCTAGTAGGCTCCCCTAGGAGCCCTATTGGTCCAGTGTGTACGCTAGGCGGTTGGCCTCTGGTCTGCTGCTTGGCGTGGCCTTGCGGGTGAGTCGGGAAGTCCGGCCTTGGTGAACTTCCAGAAAAAGGTGTTGCCACCCCCAATGCGGGGTTATAATAACTCCTTTTTTAGGTGAAAGGCGCCTAACGCACCTCGAATTATTGCTCTAAGTGGCCTGGCCGCTGAGATCGGCCAAATTCGTGCTCCGCTGTACGCGAGTCGCGGGGTAGACGCAGCGCCGGCCCGCAGCTCTTTCGGTGCAGAATATCGCTTTTCCT
>NW_027162577.1:0-270 GCF_002600585.1 Cystoisospora suis
CTTCCTGCGTCTCTCTCCTACCTTCATTCGTGGGGCTTTCTTGTTCCTTCGCGGTTCTTTCTTCTACGTCGTGGTAATGTCTTTCGAGACAGACAGTAGTAAACAGATGGTCTTTCCTCTTGACACTTCAATGTAGCCTATAGGGTATACCATTCGGCATCTATACGAGAATGAGTACGTATCTCTACTTGTAGGGTTTGATGCGAAATCGATATAGACGTATCTCTCTCTGCCAGCTTGATTTGAGCGCGTCAGCTTTGTTTTTGTTCC
>NW_027162578.1:0-498 GCF_002600585.1 Cystoisospora suis
GAGGAAGTTCCCAAAGGCCAGGGACGGCCAGACCAAGCACTCGGCAACTTACCAATCGAGAGACGGGCTCAACAGGGGTATACCCGGAGAAGGACAGCCCCGGAGAAGGCGAATCTATCGCGCCAGAACCTTGAACATCCCCAGCAGATCACCGACGCACCGTCTACACCGCCCAGAGAGAGGAAAGGAGTACGGCATGAGCGAGTGAAAGAGTTTGCTGCCTCCAGAAGGAGGATAAAAGAAAACGGGGAATTCAGGGACCTATTGGGAGCATCCCAAGTGCCTAGAACCAGGTTTCGTGTGGCGGAAACCCATGACCACGTGTCCCTGATCTAGGGTGGAAGTCGTGATTTTCACGGCGGCCTTGCGCGGCACCTAGGCCCCGCGCCGCCTTGAAAATAGTATAGTTAGGTAGAGGAGAAAAAGAGGTATCTAGAGATACCCGAATTATAGTCGTAGGAGCAAATTTAGGAAAATCGATATTTTGCACCGAAATGG
>NW_027162579.1:0-1612 GCF_002600585.1 Cystoisospora suis
AGTAGGCTGCGTCAGAGCGCGCCGTGCTCTGACATTTTCGGAGCCGCGACGACGCGTGGAAGGTAAAGGCCCTTTTAAAGTACCTTCCGTGTCAGGATTTTGCAATCCTGTGTCGATCGCCACCAAATAGTGGCCTATTTTTAGCAGAATGGCGATCGTGAGCCATACGAAGCCAAGGCAAACGTCCACAGCCGGCCGAAGCTCCACAGGCGTAACGACGCAGCGAGGCAACAAGGCGACCTCGCGGACCAATGTCAATAGCAATCAATTCTAGGGTCTAAAAGCTCCCTGCCGTGAAAGCAACAGGACCGGGGAAGCAAACGGAGAGACAACAGATCGACGCACATTAAGCGCAGAGGCCGAGAACACGACACGCAGACCGGACGAAGTCGCCGGGGGCCAAGAACGGCCAGATCACGAACTTAGCGACCCAGCAGACAAGAGACGGGCTCAACAGGGGTATACTCGGAGAAGGACAGTCCCGGAGAAGGCGACTCCATCTCGCCAGAGCCGTGAACATCCCCAGCAGATCACCGACGCACCGCTTACACCGCCCAGAGAGAGGAAAGGAGTACGGCATGAGCGAGTGAAAGAGTTGGACGCTTTCTGGAGGAGACTAAAAGAAGAAGGGGCACCCCAGGGACCTATTGGAAACATCCCAAGGGCTTGGAACCATGTTTCGTGTGGGGGAAGCCCATGACCCCGTTTCCATGACCTAGCATAAAGCGTGATGTTCACGGCGGCTTTGCGCGGCACCTAGGCCCCGCACCGTCTCGAAAGTAGTTTAGCTGGATAGAGGAGAAGAAGAGGTATCTAGAGATACCCGAATTATAGCCGTAGGAGCAAATTTAGGAAAAGCGATATTTTGCACCGAAATAGCAGCGGACCGGCGCAGGTGCCGTCTTGACACGGTTCTCAAGGTTTTGGCTCCGCACTACAGGTTCGACCCTGACTCGAGGGAGCGACTTGAGACAGTTTCCGTTAGTACGTCAGGATATTCTAGAGGGCGGTCGTGCCGCCGGACTTCCTGGCAGGTTCAGGTACTGTGGTGTTAGGCACCCGGCAGCCGCCGTGAATTCGAGGAAAGGTCCGGATCTATGTCGAGGTCGGGTGAGGTCAGGCTACTTCAAGACTCAAGGCTCCCTTCAGCGAGTTGAGGACATAGGTGCACCACCTTTTCACTTGTCCCACTCACAACTTCCATCCGGGGGCTGACTCTTGTCGTCAGACTTCTCCCAATAGGGGTCCGCGATTCTCTACAGTATTCTGGAGGTTGTGTCAACTCGAGTTTATTACTCACGAACACTTCCCTGCGGTTCGAAAACCTCAGTTCCTCGACCACTTGCACACTCCACGCCCGGGACCTAGAGAAACGGCCCAGAGATCTATCACCTCTCAAGAAAAACGACAACGCTCATTTACTCTCATCCACTCCCTCAACTCCACTTGGGTAAATCTTGTCCACAAGGACACACGGGAGGAAACCTCTGTTTTCTTAGCATTCAGGAATCACACTCCTTCTCTCTTCGGAGTTGCTTCCTTAACAGAGGAACCACTCTGCCTTCCAAACAATGTCTTCCCAAAGTCTCAAGCTTGACTCTGTCCCAAAACA
>NW_027162579.1:2085-2263 GCF_002600585.1 Cystoisospora suis
TTTTTCCCTCTCCCCCGTCTTACGAGATTCAAACGCCACAGGAACTCCATCCTGCTCGAGAACTGCTCCAATTGCATGTTTGGACGCATCCGTTTTAACCACAATGGGTTTATCCGGATCAAAAATACGCAGGGACGCTGCCGTCATAAGCGCTTGCTTAAGATCTTGAACCGCTTGC
>NW_027162580.1:0-248 GCF_002600585.1 Cystoisospora suis
CCGACTGTCTGATCTATTGTTGGTGGTCGACGCGTCTTGCTTCGGTGTTGCTTGTCGGGTGCTGTGGTGCTTGAAAGACTTCGAACTCCGCCCTTCGGGGCTAATCCGTTGCTTCCGCTCACTCTCAGGAGGCCTCGTCCTCCCCTTTGCTGTCACCTTGTTGACCTGGCCGCTCGGCTGGGTCTGGTCGCCCCGGCCGGTTCTTTCAAACGGGGGTTCCACGGTCCCCCCCCAATAAATTTGCACCC
>NW_027162581.1:0-182 GCF_002600585.1 Cystoisospora suis
CTGGGGGCGGAGTATGACGTCCAATCCTACCCGGTGATGACAAGAGCAAGGCTCGGGAGCGGACTAGGAGGAGCCCACGTAGGCGGAGGAATGCATTTCCCTAGGGCGGAGTTCTTCTTTTCAAACCCAGAGGGGATTTCTGGAAAAGGAAAGGCAGAAGTTGAAGCGTTAATGAGGACCTT
>NW_027162581.1:724-941 GCF_002600585.1 Cystoisospora suis
TCATGTAGAGCCCAATACGCGAGGAGATAACCGGGGATGGTTAAGAGCCCCGGACCCAAATCCTCGATATGGAGTTATGTGGAAGCCGAGTCCATTTGACAGGGGGAATCCGCCGCCGTTGAGTCCTGGCCGTGGGATAATTAACCATCGTAGACCTGAGAACAAGTTGCATAGGGAAATCCTACATGAGTGACCGAGGGGCTAACAGGCGGAATGG
>NW_027162582.1:0-232 GCF_002600585.1 Cystoisospora suis
TGGTGCACGAGTACGGGCGTTAGTCGACAGCGGATCTCGCGTCGACATCGTGAATAGAAGTCTAGCGGAGCGTTGTGGCAGAGCGGTCTCCAGTGCAGAAGGGCGTTTAACCATGAAGTTCGCCAACGGCCAGACAGATAACAATATTGGGATGACAGAGCCAATTGAGATCAGCATGAGCAGTGCTCATGGGGTGCTCACAGAGAGGAGGCCATTTTTTGTTGCTGACATC
>NW_027162583.1:0-142 GCF_002600585.1 Cystoisospora suis
CGTCGCTGAGTTTGATAAGCTGCGCCTCGATTGCATCGGACTGTCGGTGTCGGAAGAAGTGGAGATGTTTACTGATGGACTGCATCCCGAAATTATGAGGTTAATGGCAACGAAAAATCCAACTACCAAGGAAGAAGCCATA
>NW_027162583.1:363-1205 GCF_002600585.1 Cystoisospora suis
CACCAGGTAGTGGAGGTAGGCCGGCTAGCAGGACGATTGGAGAGAGAATGCAACGGCGAGAGGGATCGCAGAATACCGACGACAAGAAGTTCAGCAAGCAACAGGACTCGCGCGGAAAACGTCCGCTAATATGCTGGGCGTGCGGGAAGGAGGGCCACCCACGGGCGCTCTGCCGGGAGCCGTCAAACTAGAGGCTCCCGCTAAACGAGGCTAATCGGGCGCCATAATTAAGAAGGCCTCAGAAGAAGAGGTACTGCAAGCAGTAAGACGGAACAAGGAGAGCCAGAAGTCGAGACTGAGACGGCCAAGGAGGTACAGCACACCGTTGCAACCAAAGAGAAGAACCACTCCTACACGGTGAAAGAGTATCCATTGGTTCCTATGCCACGCATTGGATTAATGTGCTGGTGGAGAGAAAGACCAGCTACGAATACGCCACGGGCTCCGTTGTTGGACGTCCCTCAGGCAGAACGCCGCAGGACGTACGCGCACTACCGCGGGAAAACAGATGCCCTGTTGGAAGATTTCTACAGGATTAAGGTACGGGTTAAACACCTCGCTCGGCAAGGGATGGTGACGAAGCATATCGTGTCGGATGGAACGGGAAACGTGTGGGCGCAGTACCGAGCTTTGTCGTCGTGTGAGTACTGGTGCGTCTCGGGACATGCTGCCGGAAGCAGTGGCACAACCGTTGTGAGAGAGGCACTGCCGATGTCACAAGTGACCAGTGACACTCCCATGAAGCATTGCCCTGCAGTCAGTGCGTAGACTGCAAAGTGTTTCACCTGTGATGCGTGTAAGTCGTGTAAGCCAGGCTGAAAGTGTTTACCATTGATCAATGC
>NW_027162584.1:0-1835 GCF_002600585.1 Cystoisospora suis
CCTCTATCTTTTTCCTATTTTTCTTGCTCCTTCTCTTCAAGTCTTTACTCTCATCATGATCTTCTTGAGTTTCTTGAGAAGGGGCGCGAAGATCCACAGGAGAAAGAAGTAGTTGTCTCTGTGCTGAAGAAAGCTCTGCAGTCCCGAAAACTTCTTCTAGACTCTCCCGCATTTCCTTCAAACTCATACGGTAACCACACTCACACAAACTTCTCTCTTCTTCTTCTTCTTCGTTAGCTTCTTCTTCTCTTTCTCCTTCTTCTTTTTTCTCCTCCTCCTCTCCTTCTTCTTCTTCCTCTTCTTCATCTTGTCTTGAACAGATCGCTTTTCTTTGAAGCGACGTCTCAGATACCAGGGTGGATTCATTTTTCCTCTTCCTTCTTTCAGATGGAAGAAGACACCTTCTTTCTCTCTTGTGCTTCGAGGGCTTTTCCTTAGCAAACAAGAGAGAATTTCTTCTACTACTAGAGAAAGGGCTATAAGAGCCACATTCGAAGCAGCAGAACCGACGGGTAAGAGGACAGCAAGCTTGCATAGCTTCAGCCCAGCATCGAAGTGCTTGATTGAATCGACGTAGCTGAAGGTTGGCAATTCCCAAAGCGGCATAAAAATTCTGAAGATCTTCAAGAGGAAGGAGAGAAGAAGAAGAGAGGAACTGAGATGTTGGTGTTGCATGAGAAAGGATAGCCTGAAGGACAGGAAGTGAAGAAGAAAGAGAAATGAAAGAATGTAAGAGAAACGAGAAGAAAAGCACATGGGGTCGCGAGTTGAGGACGTACAGTTCGACTGTATATACAGCTGAAGATGAAAACAACGAAGCACGCGACGACGCGCGAAATGAGGCTTCATGAAAAGAGAGAAAGAAAAAGAGAAAGAAAAGAAGGGAGAAAAACTAGAGAGAAGAAAAACAAGTCTCCATGCTTACATGGTAGCCAGGTATGTATCCTATGTATACGCCTTAAGGAATTCTAAGAGAACGGATGTGCCCCATGTGATAATGCAGTGTACATACACCACAACCACGAGACACACAGAGATTTCAAGACAGAGGGGACGCAGTGTTTAGCTAGAACACGTTCTCAATGGAATACATACATACAACATTGAAAATTGAAATAAGATAAAGTGTCTCTGAAAGGAAAGAGACGAAGAGAATGAAGAACATACAGAAAGAAGGAGTGAAGCTGTTTGAGAAAGAGACAAAAGAAGGAGAAGGAAAAACGAGAAAGAAAAAGAAAAACGCAAAGACATACAGACAGGGAAGAGAGACGGAGAGAGAGAGAATGACGAAATCTCATCTTTTCTGTCTTTCTCTCCATCACAGCTCCACAGTGGTGCTTCCAAAACAAATGAAAATACGCGGCAAGACTGGGAAGAAAAGGATTAAAGAGAAGAAGGAGAAGACGACGCTTGGTACAACAGCAGGAGGCCGATCGACTAAAGACAAAGGGGTAGGTCAACAGACTAAAGATAGATAGACAGAGGGAGCTGTAGACACACCACATGTCGGGTTCCTGTTGGTCCAGCACCCAGGTGTACATACAGAGGGATGATAGGAAAAGGGAGAGAAGGTGAGTTCGAGATAGAGACAGTAAAGAGATATAGAAGGAAGACAGACAGAGACAGAGACAGAGACAGGGGGCTTACCTTGATAAAGCTAATGCGATCAATAGGCCTCATGCTCTCGAGTTCTTCCTGTGCTTCATCGAAAACTCCCACAGCCTTTTCTTGTTCTCCTTCTTCTTCCTTACCCATTCTTTCTTCTTCTTCTTCTCCTTTTACGTCAGTCATTGCCTTTCTCTTCTTTTCTTCTTCCCTTTTCTCTAATAGACATC
>NW_027162585.1:0-1388 GCF_002600585.1 Cystoisospora suis
CATACCCCAGTATTATCACACACCTGCTGTCCGTGTGAGCAGCGCCGTAAAACGGTGCACCCCTGGGCAGAGGGTACATCAGCATTCAAGACTGTGTCAGTGACCTGTATTACTCGGAGCACGCTCTGCCGAAAACCTTGTATTCTGGCAACAGTTTCGCAGCTGTGAACACCGCTTGGCAATGCCAACGCTTATCTTGTATTAATCATCGTGTAGGATACTCGTGGCCGCTCCTACCTGTCATTTGCAGCGAGAGTAGTGTGTGTTCAAGCGGGTGACTGGTCGAAGAAATGGTCACACGGCATCTAGTAAGCGTCACGCTGTTGCACGTGTTACACGGCGAATTGTTATCGAGTAAACAGAGTTTAGGTGCTAGGATTTGTACGACTGAGCTTTCGGTCTTACACGATTTCACTAGTGTGTTCAGAAACACCTGACCAGGTGAGCCGTACGCTGCTTCGCGCAGCACACGGCATGGCATGTTTACATCTCCCTTCTTTGCCCCCCCAGCGGTCGATGCTTTCTTGCTTCATAGGCGCTTGCTACTTAATGCCACAGAGAGAGGAATTTGCTTTTGCGCAGCTCCAGCTGTCCATCCCAATGCGCCTTTCTGTTAGTATATCATGTCGCTTGCGGTGGGTTCCGCAGAACGAGGACGAAAAAGTGCGATACAGAGGAGCGGCACACCCGTCCGTAAACTTTAAATTGAGAGCGACAGCGCACAAAAGTGGTGACCTTTTTTCCATAGTCACCGGAGGTGTTTCCTGTGGGCGTCGGGCGTAGCTGGCGGAAGGCGGTACCTTGCACGTTGCTCGGGGTGAGATCAAAGGGGTGTTGCGGCATCAAATCATATGCGTGAACAGTCATCAATCCTGGGAGGCTGTGTGGCGCAGAATCTCAGAGTGCAAGGAGGGTTTCTTCCGGGCGCCTTTGGTGGCGGTGTGTATAGTGGTTCTGCCGCGGCCGGTGACTGGCAGATGCTGAAACATTTTTCTCGTATCTGCCAAGCCTCGACGTCTGTAGGAGCAGTGCCTGTTTGCGGCGCTCTGTGATGCCACTGTCCTCTGTGCCGTGGCGCGCAGCTGAATCACGTTTCTCCGCAGCTGGCCGAATGTTATTGCCACAGCGATGTATCACAGTCACAATCTGAAGACAATCGCCTAGCGCCCGAGTACCAAATCACTTTGCGTGCCTTGGGGAACCAGCGTGGCTACTGGTAGACGTCATGAGCCACCGCAATTGCGCCCAATCTGCCCTTTCCAGACAGAAGGAGTCAACGAGAGTCATTTGCTGTGGCTGTTTCGCTTATCCCCGCGTTTTTTGTTTGTTGCCTAATTTCTGCCGGTTTCATTGGCGACGTGTCCTACTGTCACAAATATGGAAGGGTG
>NW_027162586.1:0-257 GCF_002600585.1 Cystoisospora suis
TGTCTCTTGATTGTTGGGTCGCCTAGTGCGTGATCTGGCCGTTCTTGGCCTCTGGAGTCTCTGTTCGGTCCGCTTGTCGTATTCGCGACTTCTGCGCTTGATGTGCATCGATCTGCTGCTCTCCCTTTTGCTTCTCCGGCTCTGTCCCTTTCATGCTAGGGAGCTCTTGGTCCCTAGAATTGATTGATACTGTCCTGGGTCCGCGAGGTTTCCTCGTTTCCTCGCTGCGTCGTTACGCCTGTTGAACTTGGGCCGGC
>NW_027162587.1:0-217 GCF_002600585.1 Cystoisospora suis
GACAAGGGCGGGGATTCCTCCGCTGAGTGTTTTTGTGGCGGAAGGGCAAAGCCAGCTGCTCGTTAGGTACGCGCAGCGGGCCGCAGCTTTCGAGGCTGCGAATCTACCAGTCGCTGGTTACGTGATTGCAGGTGCCGTGGAGGACACCGTGGACGACGGCCTGGAACACCCAGGGAGGAGGCTTAAGCAGCCGCGAAGATTGGCCGGGCCGGCACTG
>NW_027162587.1:780-920 GCF_002600585.1 Cystoisospora suis
ACGGCCGGGGGAAATTTATTTGTACCGCTCCGGGTTGGCGGTTCTTTGAAACAAGCGCTGTTGGATCCTGGCAGTGCGTGTACACTGCTTAGTACTGAACATTTCCCGCCGGGAACAATGCCTGGTTTCGTTGCGGAAGT
>NW_027162588.1:0-201 GCF_002600585.1 Cystoisospora suis
CTGGGCGTGGTTCAGACCTGCCCACTGGTCATTCCTGGTCCCTGACTGTTCTTCTCGGACTTCTTCGGGCTTCGGGTCCCTATCCCGGGCCCTGCCGAGCTTCGGGGGACGCACTCCGGTTACCACCGGACATCACGCACACCCACACCAATCACCCACCGATCAGAAACACACTTTGGTTCCCGCCGGATCTCTCTAACG
>NW_027162589.1:0-2037 GCF_002600585.1 Cystoisospora suis
ACTCAGAGAACGCAGCGACGACTACGACTTCTGAGGATCAACAGTCGTCGCTGCGTTCTCTGAGTTTTTTCTGATACTTCCGTTGGCGCGTGGAAACATTTACAGAAAGGTGGAGACGCGAATGGTGCTGTGTTTACGCGTTGTGGACGAGGTATGCCGGTGAACACGGACCCTCCCTTCACTCGGGAAGAGGGAGCGGGAGCGCGCAGACGTATCGTTACTCCCTTTACGCAAGCTTACCCCGACGTGTCAGTACTTCTTTTGTCTGCGCCGAAGTCATAGGAAGCGCGTCTTCGATGAGGGTGGTAGAGTGTACGAATGTGTGTGCGCACGCGTTGAAGTGGTGTGCCTTTGTATGCACGGGGCAGGACACCAGTGCTCCGACAGTGTCACCGCACGTCTACTATCTTTCTTTCTCTATGGACACCAACTATGTAGGGAGGACAGCAAAATGTGTAAACTGGCATGATGTGGTTTTCCATTCTGTTCCTTCGAACTGTAGGAAACTTCGCGGTCAAGTGAGGGGAGCGTCCCCTCCAGGGAAACACCCGTTGCGTGCACAGTGTACCGATCGCTGCGCGAGTGGTCGCTGCATGGATATGTGCAGGCACGTACAGCTACCTTGTAAGCAATGTCATTGGAGAGAGGCAGCAGCGGTCAGACGCAACAGGGCCGTCACCAACAGCGAGCACCCGTCCCAGCACTGCGACAGCAGAGTCAAAGGAACTCGGAATGCAGCAAGCTAGCTGCTTGCCTCAAGTTATCCCCGTCCGCAAGCCCCGACCAGGGCGGCCAGAGAAAGAGCCCAGCGAGAAAACAGGAGAGAAAGTGCTGGATGCCCTCGAAGTCATCGAAAGCGGTGAGTCGTCATCGCAGAACAGGCTGTTGTCTCTTTTGTTCGTTTTTATTTCTGAAATGCGAGCGGTGCAGTTTGCTTTACCTCTGTCCCCTGTTACGGGCCGTCTACGGCTGCAGTATTAGGACCTTGGACTGGCCCCCAAACTCAGATGCCACTGACGTCGGCTGACTCGAGTAGTAGCCTACCAACAACGCAAGTGCAGCCACCTGGTGCTTCTATCCTCAGGAAAACCTCTCATTTCGGCTCCTTACAAGTGACGACTGTTTGCTGCGGTACCAAAGACATCTAGACGTGACACCCATATGCAGGCGCATGGCCGGAGGTTGTTCAGATGCGTGAGTGACGGGTGTGTTCGAGTGCAAAAGAGAAAAGGCGGTGATGATGTGCTATGGTCTTCTCTCCGAACATCTTTTCCGTTTGGCGTGAGTCCTCTTTTTCTCTGCAGGAAAAGTGGAGATGGTGATCAATGTGCCTGATAGTCTAAACAGTAGAGCAATAAGCAACGGCTACCTCATTCGTCGCACGGCTATTGACTGTGGAGGTGAGCGTTTTCTTGGCCTCTTCCTTGTCAGTACGCCCCGTGAAGAGTCTCGTACCTCAGTATAGTTCTGTACTGGCTTGTCGTGCTGCGTGTACACCAGGCGTGTGTTCGTTTGTTTCGACCCGTGACATCCGTTTGTAGATGCCTACGTTCCATACCAACCGCGGAACAGTAGCCGAGGACGTTGTCTTGTCCCTGCCGTGTCGTGCTTATGCCTGTTTCGATGTTCCCGCTTCTCGCCTGCACATCAAACTCACTTCGGGCCATACGCTCCCGTAGTCGTATCTCGGGTGGTATGAAAATACTGACAAAGAAGTGCCCGGGTTCAGGTCCCAGTTCGGCCTTTTTGGTCCTTCCTTTTGCGGGGCAGTCAAGAACCCGCCTCTGAATGGGGTATAGTCCGTGTTCGTGAAGTATCTGTCAATCCTGCTCGCCACCTCGTATTGCGAGTTCATAACAACTTCTGCGTGTCCTGTTTTATCCTGTGTGTGCAGTTCTTCTGCTCACCGACATCAAGGTGGCTTCTCTGTTCGTGGAGGCCCTACAGAAAAAACAGACAAAGGAGGCCCAAGGCCGCTCCTTCTGGGAGATTCGGAGCTGGGACACTTACTGGCCCAGGAAGTGAAGGGGGGGCACT
>NW_027162590.1:0-177 GCF_002600585.1 Cystoisospora suis
ACGGAGGCTCCGTCCTCGGCCCTCGTGTAGCTTCATTTTTGTGGTCATTGAAGCCTCCTTTGGCGCGGGGCGTTGCTCCCCCACTTCTTGTTTCCGCAGTGTTGCCTCCTCCGAGGTCTCCCGAACTTTAATACCATTAATCCTTGCTTTCGCCGTTTCTGGCCCTTGGGCCTTGGT
>NW_027162590.1:518-1497 GCF_002600585.1 Cystoisospora suis
TTTACTCTACGGGGGGGGGTGTCGGCTCTCGTACGTTCCCCCGATGCGTCGAGAGCCTTTAGTTTGACCGCTTATCCGGACACTCTGCACTCCAATGTCCCACTTTGCCGCAAACGAAGCAACGGTTGTCGTTCTTCCTCCTATCAGTTGTGCCGCTCTCCTCTCTGTTCCGCTTCCTACTTGAACTCCTGTCGTGTCTCTTAGTGGTATCGCGGCTATCCGAGCGGCGCCGTTCCTTGCTGCTATCGTCGCTTGAGTTCCGATGTTCGCTATGCGAGCGCCACCTGCTGCTTGCACTGCTGTAATCGCGATGTGTCTTTCTTCGTTCTTCATTTTTGTCCTCCCTCTTCTTATCATCATTGCTTCGGGCGCTTAGATCCCTCCTTGCTTCTCGTCTTTTTTGGTCCTCACGTTTGCGATCGCGGTAAGAATCGCGTCCGCGTCTGCTGTACCGCGGGCTGCTGCTGGAAGATGAGGAATAGCGGCGGCGATGCGATCTCGGTTTGCGGGCGTCCTCGTCCCATTTTGACTTTCGCCTACCCATCCCGCCTGATTCGATCCATATCTCCTCCATGGCGACAGCCTTATTGATTGCTTCCACCATGTGCGTAGGTTCGTTGCCGGCGACTGCCATGCGCCATTCCGGACGTAGGCCCCGTATGAATGCTTTGGTTTTTTCCAATTCTGATAGTTCTGGGCACCTGGCTAGCGCCTTGTTGAAACGGTCCAGGTATTCCTGCACGGAGTGTGTGTGTTTCACCGCTGCGAGCCGCGCCCGCGCTTCGTTCTCGCTGACGGCGTTGTAATGTTTACGCATCATGAATTCGAGACCTTCCCAGTCGCGGGGGGCAGCCGGCCCCAGCGAGTAGTTGTACCAGTTCATGCACTCGTCTTCGAAACATGCGAGTGCGTACAGTAGCTTGCGGTGCTCCGGTACGCCGGCGCCCAACAGATACAATTCCATCTTGTTTATCCATGC
>NW_027162591.1:0-598 GCF_002600585.1 Cystoisospora suis
AAGGGGCATATTTCGAACTCGAACGCTGAGTACTACTGTACGCCAATCCAAGAAAGGGTAACACTTTCGCCCTTTTCTTATCGTCTGCCCTTAATGCACAACGCAACATGTGCTCGATAGTCTGATTCGTCCGTCGAGACTGGCCACCAGTCTGCAGATGACATGCAGTAGACATTCGTTGCTTGATATTAACCTGTTTACACAACGCTCGCCACAATTCACCCGTAAACCTGGTGTTCCGATCGCTAACGATACCCTTAGGCACCTCATGCAATTGTCCAACTTTTCTAATAATAATGCGCACAATGTCCTTGGCCGTGGCGGGTTCACTAATAAGCACAAAATGAGCCATCTTAGTCAACCGACACACAATAGTCACGATCGCATCAAAACCCTCTTCCGTAACTGGTAACCCCACGATCAGATCTAAACTAATCTCCTCCCATGGTAGAAACGGCACCGGAAGTGGTTGCAGTAGGCCGCCACTCCGCAGGTGACTCGCCTTTCCACGGGCGCACATGGTGCACGACTTCACAAAACACTCAATACCATGGTTCATTTTGGGCCGCCAAAACAAACTACGGACCGCAATACGTGT
>NW_027162591.1:806-926 GCF_002600585.1 Cystoisospora suis
TTGCCCCAAACATCCCTAAAGTCGTGGCAACGTTCGTAGAAATTCTCCCAGTCACCCCGGAAAAATTGCGGTGGAGCCTCATTAGGCACAGATTGACCCTAGTAATCACACCAACAAAAT
>NW_027162592.1:0-475 GCF_002600585.1 Cystoisospora suis
CCCAACACCCCGACCACTCTTTCGTCTTCTCTCAGCGCGTTGTCACTGTGTTTTTCCTACGCCTTCTTTCCTCTCTTCTTCTCATATAGAGCTATCTCCTACCGCACGACCCAGACAGGGGCGAACGTGAAGTGGAGCCGGACCTATCAGAAAGGCGATATCGTGGTAACTCGTGTCTCAGTTGGTCTGTCTGTCATCCATTTAACTATACAAGTCCTACAAGGAAAGGCAAATTCCATGACGGCCTCCTTCATGCTCCCCTTACGCACTCCCGTGGTGAGGATACACTCGGACACTTTCATTTTAATACAAAAATCTCACACCTACACGCCAAACAGACTGGAGATACAGAGAAAGAACGATATCTTCAAGACAGCCGAGAGAGAGAGAAAGAGAGAGATTCAAGGGAGATGAAGAGATTTCGGGAGATAGGCTGAAGGTAGATAGATAGATAGATAGATTACTGATAGATAGA
>NW_027162593.1:0-310 GCF_002600585.1 Cystoisospora suis
GAATGTCTTCTATCTCTATATGACCCCCCACAATAACCTGCCATCATCACTATGACTCCAGTGAGTCGAGGACGTCGTGCACATGCAGAACTTATAGACCTTCCTCTCTCTGTCTGACTGAGAGACAGAGAGAGAGAGAGACACCCGAAGTTTTCTTCTTTTTTGACAGAAGAGACGTGAAAACCCGCAGAGCCACGCACTTTCTCCCCTCCCCTCCTCACTTCCTTTTGCTGGTTGGCGCTGAGTTGAGTCTTGAGATCGGCATCTTTAAGGACGTCTTCATGGACAAGAGACGCACGAGGAAATTTTC
>NW_027162593.1:514-5196 GCF_002600585.1 Cystoisospora suis
CAAAGGATTGATCTATCTGAGCCATGGGTAACAACTTGCTTGCTCGTCCCGCAGAGGCGTATTGAACCACTCCACTTCATCATCATCATCGTCGTCGAGTTCTTCGTCTTCTTCTGTTCCTTCTTCTTCTTCTGTTTCTTGTTCAGTCGTACTGCTACTACTAGCTGTATTCTGACAACAGGAATTCTCAGAGAAAGACTTCTCCTGATCCGCCTCATTCCCCCTTTCTTGTTCCTCGAACCTACAAGAATGCTTCTTCGTCTTCTCTTCTATGCCCCTCGTTCTCCGTCCTCGCCTTCGTCCCGGCTGTTTTCTAGTAAAATGGGAGACCCCTCTCCGCCGTCTTTCTTCTTCATCCTCTTGATGCTGCTGCTGTCTCCTTTCTCGTTCTTTTCTCTCCTCCTCTGCCTGGAGTTCACGTTCACAAGCATCCTTAGAACCAACAAACAGAAGGCGAGAGTTGGCAAGAGCTTTAGGCAATCCACGGCTCAGATAGATCAATCCTTTGGAAATCACGTTAAGATCAAGCCTTATCATCTCTTTACACACATCATCGATTGAAAGCATCTGGGGGTACGGTAGCCTCTGGAGCACACGTGCGGCCAGCACCTGGAGTTCCTCTTCTGTCCCGCGGATACATTGTAATGAATTCTCTTTTCTCTCTCTATCATCTTCTCTTTCGCGGTGTCCGCTTTCCTCTGTCTCTTCTTTGTGAGAGGGCGAGGCCCCCGTCGGCCACTCTGAGCGAGAGAGACATCGCAGTCCCCGTCCTTTCTCTCCCCCTGCTCGATCGTCTTCTCGTCTTTCTGAAACATTCGCTTCGCTATTTGCAGGGCGGAACTGAGAACACGGACTCCTGAGCCGATCCCTCTCCCATGAGGAAGAAGCGGTCGGTGCTGTTGGCGGCGAATCAAACGAGGGAGAAAAAAAACTCAACGGCGCTAGACGTGACATGGTGGCCGTCGTTCTGTGATGGGTTACGGGAGAAAAAGAGGAAAAGACATAGCCACAGCAAATACAAAGAAAGTCTTTTGTCTACCTAATGAACACGAGCTGAAGTACCACGCAAACGCGGACGCCAACGATAGCAAATGCCGAGAACCGAGAAGAAAGACTATACTGCGCACAGCTACTAGCACCTGCCGCACGGAAAAAGTAAAAGCAAAGACAACGACAGGACACCCGGGTCCCCCCTCGAGAGGAAAAAAGCAGCCACGAAGAGGCGAGAGAGTAAAAGAAAAACGAAGTTTTTTTCGGAGGCCGCGCGAAGGTGTACGAGAACGACAGATGGAAAATGCTTAGTGAAGACGAGCTTAGGTTTGTGCAAGAGAAGTTCCCAACTTCAGTGAGAAGAGGAAAG
Source organism: Cystoisospora suis (assembly GCF_002600585.1). Lineage (NCBI taxonomy): Eukaryota > Apicomplexa > Conoidasida > Eucoccidiorida > Sarcocystidae > Cystoisospora > Cystoisospora suis. Next base: position 1,875 of record NW_027162593.1, read on the forward strand.
AAGACATAAAGTAGATCCTGTTATTTGCTTACCGTTCTCGATCACGCGAAGAGCACTCAACCATGCTATCGTTCCTCCAGGAGAGATTGGCCCCGCATGCGCAGGAAAAGGGCTTCGCGGGAAGAAAGAAGGCATACACTAACGTCGTCGAACCCTACCCAGCGCTCCTTCAGCGGCAGAACTTGTGCTGTCGCTTCACTCTCCTAGGTTTCAGGTTGAAGAAATTTCGTTGCGTTTTAGTCAGGGGACTTCATAGAAAGGCGAAGTGACCATAGTTGGATTCTGCATGCTTGTGAGCATCACGCGGGCAACGAGCCTCCTGCTTGTGTCGGGCTTGCTCCCTTGCTCGACGGGGGCTTCCAGGCCAGTAGACATACATCCAGTACCTTCTAACAGATGAGCAATCGAATCCTGGTTGCCGTGGAGCTTTTATCTAGTAAAGCTATCTGTGTATCTTTCATTTCATGAGCGAGCCATGGTCTGTCTATCTTAAATACGGGGGAGCCCCGCTACTCAGGGGTGTGCCGGAGCCGATGAATCGGCGGGTGCACTTTTGCCGGAAAGGCCTGGAAATTCAGGTGATAATGAACAGAAAAGGGTGGTGTCTTGACAGGTTCGATGTGGGATCGGCTCATTTACGTGCCTGTTGTGATTTTGTTTCGCAGACGGTCCTCCTTTCCCTCCGCCGGTCCTCGGGTGAGTCGAGACCTTCGCCGACACAAAGAAAGGTGTACCACCCCTCCCTTTCCTGCTAAGGCGGGGACATCTGTAGAAGAGAGGAGGAAGGCGAGTCGTCCTCGGAGGATGGCGCGAATCTGCTCTGATCTCCCCAAGTCAGTGCGCGGACAAAACGCGGTGAGTCTGATTCGCGTACAGGTTCGGCTTCTTTTTTCTTGCGATAGATGTAGTCACTCTCCCAGTTTCTGCTCGTGCGAGCAACTGCGATTGCCAGTCTCATCACTCACTACTTGGAAGTGTTGCCGGATGCACCTTGTGCTGTTGTAGACACAGCTCCCGCTAACTTCAGCTACAACCTGGCTCGTCTTCTCTTGAGGGGCGGTAACTTTCCATTCAGGGTTCGGCGCCAGCGGTAGGGGATCGGGGGGAGACTGCTTCCAATGACGGGAGTGCGGAACTTGCTGACACCTGACGAGATCTCTGCTCACTTCAGTGAGATAGCCCTGGTACCGCCAAGCGTCTGAGAACATGATCCAGCTTTGTAAACGGCGCAGTGCCAGAAAATGTCAGAGCCCCCAGGGGAAGTTGTTGCTTTTTGTGCACGTGGACAGGAACAGCTTGGCGTGTAGGACTCGATCTTTACTGGCCAGGTGTTGTGAGTTACCAGCAGCAGAAGAGAAGGTGCTTTTCCTTACCCTTCTTTCTGATGAGAAACGCAGCGATACGTGAATCATGCCTGCCTTTTCCTGTCGGGTAATACTTGTCAGCATGGTGTCTCCTTCGTAGCAGTAGGATGAGGAATGTGAGCATTCACTCGTGTTTCCGGTCGCGTGTTCTGCTGGTGTGCGTGTGTATGCCCCTGTCAGCAAACACCAGGATATCGTTCTGCCGAAAAGGTACTTGCCTCCTCAATTGTACGCATAGCCAGCTCAGTCTATCTCAGTCCCTCCTGTCCCTCATGTGGGACTAAAAAATGTCCGGGGAAGGCTTCCTTTTGGATTGGGAGCACTAGGCTCACACGACAACCGAAGGCGCGGAGACGGAAGAGGATTGGTCCTGATCTCAAGAAATAAGGGCTGCACGACTTCTTTCCGGGGCACCACTGAATCATTATGACATTCTTCCTCTGAGGAGTTAAACAGAAAGTGTTTGCTGAGGAGCCTTGCTGCTGCGTGTTTCTCCCAGAAAGAGAACGGACTGCAGCGAGCCAGTCCGAGGTGTGCGGAGTTTGAATGGAACAGACAGTTTTCGGGGTAATTCTGTTCTCTCGACAAGGATGAAACAAGTACGTAGATCATGTACTGTCGCAGGATTTTTCGCAAGGCTAGTAAGTATGCAGCACGCACATCGTCAAGATAATCCAAGCTCAAAGGCTCCGTGCTTAACAGCGCAACGTGGTGCCCTACGTTCGAAGTAAGAAAACGTCTTCCTCTGTGTTCGTGCCAATGAGGATATAAGTTCATTCTGTGCCTTTGCGATCTGAGAGGGCTACCCAAGGGTCCATGACTCCAACAGTAGAATGCCGGCTCGTTCCCGCGGCTCACAAGTCCCTGGTTTCATCTTCTGTACGAATAGGCCTCTGCTTAGCGGGACCCGGACACCCCTGCCCCCCTATACCACCGCCAAGACCAACGCTTCAGAGCACAAGATCAGAACGCTGGAGCAGGGTGGCGTACTCGTTCCCTTTAAGACTAGGAAGATCGAGGAGCGAGGGACATGGGCCGGGCAGCAGAGTGAGCTGCATCGCACAGTTCATGCTCTAACCTGACGCAACCAACTTATACGTAACAAAGCTGTGAACGTGGGGATTGGGGCATTTGAAGTAAGGTAAAATATCAAAGCACAGTCAGCTTACTGGTTGGATGAGGTGCCACATTGTCGTGGTTTGAAAGGCAGGAAAACAAAATGTCGTAGCGGACGCTGTGGCGAGGCGTCCGCACCGTGCTGGTGCCAATAATCGGAGTCAGTCAGCAGGACGTCCGGCTGACCTGCAGTTTTCCCTGGGCGTTTGGGCAATTCTTTATGAATGTTTTCTATGACTCCACGGACGTTGGGGGCAAGCGTAGCACGTGCTTAGCCGGTTGCGGAGGGTGCGAATGCGAGGACAGAGAAGCGTAGCGGAATTACAGGGAGCCTCTTTCGGACTCACGGTTTTTGCGGATGTACAACTGAAACGGGGTGGCAAGTCCTTGTACCTTAGGGTGAACTCCCCACCCCGTCGACAAAGCTAGTCACCCCCGCAGCACCGGCGCGCTCCAGCTATTGCCTGTACCACTTTTCCCGTGAGAAGCGATTAGCGTAGACCTCACCGTGAGATGCGCAGTTTACTTGAAGGGCCCGTCCTGCGCCTGCTAGTTAAACCAGTATGGCGGAGGACCATGAGTCACAAGGCCAATTCATCGCCTTCAGCCGCACCAGCTGACCCTCCTTGGACTCCACCTGTAACGCCCTCGCTGCGACTCTGCGCCGCCGCCCTGTATGCCCTGCCGTGAGTGAGTGCCGCACCGCCTACTGAGTGCCGTGTCGTGAGCCACCGCCGGCGAGCCGACCACGGCGCGTCTCGGTCCGTACAGTAAAAGGGCCGTGCCTTTCATGAAGAGACTGGATCAACTTCACTTAACTTCTTGCGGCAACCTTTACACGT
>NW_027162594.1:0-231 GCF_002600585.1 Cystoisospora suis
ATCTCCGGGTTATTTAGCCCCGGGTTAGGACACCGTAGCCCCTATGAGGCTCGGAGAATGTGACGAACCCACTCAACGACCATAGCAGTTTCTGGTGTCAGAAGTGGGGATTCTCTCCAACACTCCCCGGCAATTCTCTGCTCGGTTGCCTTCTCGTTGGGTCTTCGTCTCTATTCCCGGCACGAGTGTCTTCCGTGCTGAGAGACGGAAGCCCGACTTTTTGATTTTAGG
>NW_027162594.1:733-909 GCF_002600585.1 Cystoisospora suis
GAATGGAAAGTCAAAGCGCTACTCAAATACCTACCGGATCAATACCACAGCGAGCTGTTACCTTTACTTTCGCAGACGGGCCCCCGTTACGACCGCCTCCGAAATTATCTTATTACACACCACCCGGCGTATGATGGCGACCCCCTAGACTACTATGCGGAAAAGCTGGAGGACCT
>NW_027162595.1:0-554 GCF_002600585.1 Cystoisospora suis
CTTCTTCTTCTTCCCCCCCTCCCTTTGTAATCCGTGACGGTTTGAAAGGATCGTCGTTTATCCTTCGGTTGTCCACCTCATCGATCTTTCCATATGCTCCATGGAAGACATCGGCATGATGACTCTCGTCATCTTCGTCATAAAGAAATCTAAATCGACTCTTTTCATAGTCCATTCGTCTGAAATCACCCAAAGCTTGTTCTTGCCAAGGATAGATTCTCCTATCTTCTCCTTGAAGTGGACCTGGCGTTAACAGACCTCCGTCTGTTAATGTATGACTCCCAAGGAGATCAAAAGGATCGTCTAAGGTCCCATCAGGGGACTCAAGCCAGCCAGTGCCTTCTCCCGTTCTGGGTGCTTCTTCACGTCTTCGTAGTAAACTTTCATACACACCTTTTCTCCACTCTCGTGCTGTTTGCCTAGCTTCTTCACCCCCATCTCCACCACCTCCACCTCCTCGTCGTCGCCTCCTATGATCTCCAAACAAGTCCACATCACTATCGCCGTCTCCGTCGTCTACTCCATCTTCCATATCATCCTCCCCAGACTCTTCT
>NW_027162595.1:932-1315 GCF_002600585.1 Cystoisospora suis
AATCTCGCACATTTCTCCTGTAAGGACCCCCTCCTGGTGATGACATCGATGACACCGTTGCTCCGCCTGGCTCTCCTACTCCTCCTCCTGTCCCTCGAGTTCTCCCAATCAGTTCACGCCATGTTGCTGTAAGGTCACCTAGTCCGGCGTCGAGACTACTAGATTCGGAGCCTGTCGGTGTCGTTGTGGGTCTCCCACCCCCTCCTGGGTAGAAGCTTGTGTCACTTGTGAAGGTGGGATTGTCATAAGTGTTATAGCCCCCTCCTGTAAGGAAAAAAGAAGGACTTCCCTGTCTCTTTCGTCCCCCTGCTCCTCGAAGGAGGCTTCCCCCCCCTCTATGACGCTGATGAGGATGTTGGCCTCCCCCTCTGGTCCCCCCCCCC
>NW_027162595.1:1870-2448 GCF_002600585.1 Cystoisospora suis
CCCCCTCTGGTCCCCCCCCCCCATGCTAGAGAATCCGTGGGTCCCCCTCCTCCACCTCCATCTCCTCCTGTCCCTGGGCCTGTCTCTCCGCCACCATTGCCACCGGCTTTAGATGACGATGAAGAAGTGACAGTCCCGGCGATGAGAGCATTCAGTTCTTCTTCTGTTAGGACGGTATCAACGGTGATAATGATAGGAAGGACACGTGGAATCTTCTGTCCTTCGCCTGCCGAGTTGTTGAGATTATGAGGTGGACGTACGATGCTAGGCGGTGGTATACGACGGCCTGAGTCGTGCGAGTCATCATGATTGTCCCCCCCTTCCTCTCGTTCTTCCCCCTCTCTTCTCCATTCATCAAATTCTTCACCTAGACTTTCTCTCGCGGCCATAACAAGGAGAGACTGTTCGTCATGAGTGATGGAGTCGAGATAGGTCGTTAACGGCACCTCCAACTCCTCTCCTGATAAAGGGGTTGTCGAGAGACCATAACCTCGGAACGTTGACAGATAGTATGACGCTCGATCTTCTACACATAAGCGGAAATGTAAGAGAGATCCCCCTGGGCCTCCCAGCCATCT
>NW_027162595.1:2723-9221 GCF_002600585.1 Cystoisospora suis
CACATGTATACATGTATACATATAGACAGACATATTTAGGTAGGAGGTTTAGGGATACGTGCCACCATGGAGAGCGATGTACTGGAGACACAGATATATGTAGACATACACGTAGATGAGGTTTGAATGGGGGAAGGAAGGGTACTTGTGAGATATTTCATAGCTCTTTCCTTATGCCGATCGGAGAGAAAAGAACACGCGGCAGCACCCGAGGGGTAGGAACAAGGCTCCAAACAAGACAACTGCTTTTCTTATGAACTCCTATCTATTATCGCATCCTCTTTTTCTTATATAGCTTCCCCGTCTCCTCCTTCACATGTCCAATACATCAGAGGGGGGGACTTTTGAAAGAGATAAAGAGACAGACAGACAGACAGAGAGACAGACAGAGAGGGAGAGAGAGGGAGAAAGACCTACCAACCACTACTACTATTACGACTACTCCTATGGCTTCTATTTCCAAATCCCTGTGTGTAGATCTTCCTATGTTTCTTTCAACAGTTTGAGTCCCCCCTCTTCCTTGAAGTGTCTATGAAGTAAAAAGACAGGAAGAATCCTAGTAGACGGCATTCCATCAATCGCATCTCTCTTTAGGAAACTTCATACATTATCTGCGTTCTAATCATCACGAGTCTTCCAAGGATGGCTATCGACATCTCTACACGTGACAGACAATGCTGAGGCAGCTGGATTTCCTATCTCGTTCATGTCGACTTTACCTATCAAACTATGTACACCTCTCTACACGGGTAAGACGAAGGAGATCTTTCTTCGTCTTAGCATTCTTTCTCTTCTTCTTGTCTCGATACACCCCACGTGTTGCAGTATCCTGAGAAGAAAAGATATCAACAACTCTGTGCGAGGGGCTGCTGTATCTCTCTTCAATCTACCCCTCTATCCTTCTCTCTATTGACTCAATCTCTCTCTCTGGAGTGTATATCTAGATGTCTCTGTATGATACCTGGTACATCAAGGTCATCTTCTTCATCTTCTTCGAGCGCTGTGGATGTGGCGACCCATGAGAGAAACCCATTCAGCCACTCCCCTGGCTTAGGCTTCGGATACTGAGGAGCTTCCCATTGCGCCTGCTGCTGTTGTAATAGAAGAAGTTGATAGTTATGATTACTTGAGCTAGAACTTGGATTCTGTGTAGTATCAGCTTGAGACACCTGGACGGGTAAAGATGAAGAAGGCTGAGAAAGAACAGCATTGCCACCCCCTCCTCCTCTCACTCCTCCTCCTCCTCCTGTGACAGATCCATGAGTAGTATTGTTGTTACTATTACGATGATGAATATGTTGATTTTCTTCAGTTGTAGTTGGACCTGCACCCCCCGGTCTTCTTGCGGATTTTGCAGATCTTTCTTTATCTTGGCCAGCGCCTGGAGTGCGAGAGAGAAGGTTTCTTTCCCCCGGATGACTGGAGGGGACGATCCTTCTGTTCTTCTTTTCTGTCGTTTGATAAAGATGAGTCGAAGAAGGACTGACGTAATTCTTAAAAAGAGAGGGAGACTGTCGATCTCCTTTCTTCTTCTGGAATCTTTCTGATAGAGCACGACGACTACGTAGAGAAGAAGACGAAGAAGCAGGAGCAAGAAGAACAGAAAGAGGAGAGCCTGGGGGCAATGCCAATGAAGATGAAGTTTTCTTGTCTTTAAGAGAAGAAGCACCACGGTGACTTTTCTTTCTCTTTCGTCTCCCTACCTTACCATCTCGAGGTGAGAAGGAATGTCTACGGTCTCCTCCTCCTCCTCCTCCCCCCCCTCCTCCTTGGGAGTCACTGCTTAGACTGTTGTTGTTACTACTGTGGCTATTATTATTATTACTATTATTACTATTATTATTACTACTACTATTATTATTATTATCGTTACTGTCAGAGGGAGATGCAGTGACGCCTAGCAAGGAAGGAGACGGAAAAGAAGAAGATGGCGATGATGGAGGTCGAGTAGATAAAGATGCGACAGAAAGAAGAAGAAGAAAGACAAACATATGGAGAGATCGCTTTGTAACGCGGGGAGAGGGCTGTGTTGGAGACGTGGTAGGACGGAGAGGAGAAGAGAAAAGAGAAAGGTTTACATGAGTATGAGTATGAGGCTTATAGAGAGTCGAAAGGAGAGAAGAAGCGGAGGACGATGGCGAGAAAGAGCGTCTTATTTTTGGATCCATGTTGAGAGAGATGAAGGGGAAGCGAAAGAACAAGAGAAAAGGAGGACAATTGTGATAAGGTAGAGGAGGAAGAGATCTCTTTGAAGAGACCGGGGATGTCCGTATACTAAGAAGTCTTTAGCCATTCACCGTTTCTGAGAGAGAAGACTCCCCCTCCTGGAGAGGAAGAGGAAACCCAGGCGCACGAGGGTGAACATGAGAGGACATGGGGGATGTGAAGTAGGCTTTCGAGACGTAGAGAAGAGAAAGGAAGGAGAGAAAGGGAGCGAAAGGTGAGCGAGAGAGAAAGAACACAACAGATAGGGAAAGACAGTATTGCAAAGATCGTTTCTCCCATCCATACCCCTCATATGAGAACAAAGACGATAACTCGGAAGGACAGAGATCTTTCTCCAGCTATCTCGACTCGGAGAGAGAGACATGAGAAAGGGAGTTGATTGACAACGGCATGCAGTTACAGAAACAAAGAAAGAACGGGAAAGGTAGGTGTTGAGAGAGACACTCAAGAGAACAACGTCCTGCGGTTCGAAGAAGATCAGAGTAGTGAAGAGATAGAATGAGAGTGATGTGATCTAGGTCACTGACAAAAAAGACACCGGGGGTTGTGTATCTATGTCGGTCTACACAGAGCCAAGAAGATCTTCTTCCCATGGAGAAGGATGGCTGAGGTCTCCAAGTGAAGACGGCATTTATACCACATGTATATTTTGGTCTAGAGAAATCCCTATATACATGGTTGCCTGGAAAGAAAGGATTATCTCCTCAACCTGGAGAAGGAGGGACGTGACCGGCAGAGATCTCGAGAAGGGCTTCAGAAGAATGAAGATAACTAGACCTGCTGAGAGAGATGTTAATCGACAAACCATCATAGAGACAGACAGTCTACAAAGAAGAAGAGAGATCTTCGTATTCCTCATTCTCGTCCATGCTCACTCCCCTCTAGGCGGCGCTCTACGAGACAGAAGTCTCCCAACTGCATTAGTCAACTCTGTAAGCACCGCATGAGAATTCTTGGTTCCGCAAGAAGACAACGCTGTTTCCCTGGGAACTTCTTCACGAAAGGAGAATCGGTGCATGGCGGGAGAGATCTCGTAAACCAAGGAGGAAAGAGAAGGCGACTCCCTGCTTTCCCCGGAGCGGCTGGAAACTGCACGCAGCCAGGTGCTGGGAGAGAGAGACAGACAAAAGAGAAAGGAAGATAGACGTGGAATCGATGAATGACGAGGAAGAGAGGACCATACGATGAGATAGACGAGGTTGAAGCCATTGGCCAAGGAAAGGAAGTGGACAGCTGTTAGATGTTTGAGAATGCTTATTGTCATCTCCGGTGTACGTACACCACCTGGCGACTGTACTACACTAGGTAGACATGATTACAATAAAGGGGGGAAGTGAAAATATGGGCCATCCAACAAAAATTACAGTAGCGGAGCTCGTGTTCCTGCCCCTTTTGTTTGGAAGGTTCAAAGGACCTCACAAGTTTATCTGAAATGGTGTACATACACTTCAAATGACACGCGGATCTTCGGGTGTACATACACCCGAGGGGACTTGAGAAGACAAGGAGGAGGCAGTGAAAACGTCGGAACAGAAAATTGCAGGCTTCTTTGCGACCTCATCCTTTTCTTTGTTCGGTTTCGTATTGCCCTTCTGAGATAATTTTGTATGTACGTAGAGGGCCGGAGTCTTCTTCTTGAAGGTGAGAAAAAGGAACCGGTAACCTGCATGGTTGTCTCCAGTTATTTCGGGTGTATGTACACCGGAAACTACACCCGGTGTACATCCACCGGAGATGCACGGGGAATATCAATGTCTGATATCGTTCATAGGTGGAAGAGATCTCATTGCTTTTTGGCGACAAGATTGATTGCGGAGAAATATGTCGAAAGCCGTCCTTCCGCCCAGCGAGTGGTTACCACGGCCATCACGATCATACCTTCTAAATTTCATGATGATAGCAATGATGGAAGACTGTTCTCTATCCTTGCTTCTTCATGACGGACTTAGATACCTCACTTTGTTGTTATGGCATAAAACAACAACGTCATTGAATCGTTCATTCATCCTCACAGTCACAGACGCGACTCGATACTCCTCCGGCCGCTCTCGAAATCGACGGCCGTTGACCCGTCCGTCGGCAGTGCCCTCTCGTCGCCCTTTCAGTCCTCCCAGGGAGTCGAGCGAAGGAAGGAGGAAGAAGAAGAAGAAAGGAGTCGTAGCGAGAAGATAGAATGGATCCCCAAGTGAAAAACTTGAAAGAATGGAACAAGGGATAACTTTACAAACAAGAAAGTGAACAAACCGTGTCTTTCTTCAACCGCAGACTTGTTCCTTGCCGCCTTCTCTTCACTAAGGCGTCCGTTCGCATGCGCTTCCCAGTAGTCCGTTTTCACCGCGTGATACTCACCAACACCCTATCACCCCCGTGACGATGACAAACACCCAGCGACCCTTTCTTCCGCCTCCTCTCTCCTCCCTCGGAGCATCCCGAGAAAGGAGACGGTTGGATGTACGATAGATCATTCTTGAGCGAATAGAAAAAGAGAGCAAACTCAAGTCATTAGCAGCCAACGGTATCGGCAGTGATAGATGACTCTTCGTTCGAAGGTGTCATCTTCGGGTTTCATTGGTTTTCCTGTCACCTCTCCATTTCATGTGTATTAAAGGAGAACGAGGAGGAGAGAGACGACAGCGTGACTGACTCGACAGATCTATGACAAGAATAGTCATAGATCTATTCGGATGAGAGAGAGGGGGACGCTTGTTTAACTGGGTGAAGAGACTGAGAGATAACAAAGGTCCATCGTCGTCAAATGAGGGAGGGCGATGGGAAAAAAGGATTGAGAACGAGAATAGAGCTCAGCTAGCGCATGCATTGTCATCGAGAGACCCAGGCAGAAGATTCTTAAGGGACAGTCATTGAAAATAGGCCCCAGACATTGTCGGTCTCTCCCTCCATTCGACCAAGGGGACGCACACCGACCTAAAACGGGTCTTGCCCCACAACACCAACGCCGCCTTCGGGCTCGAGACAGCACGTCGGAGGTATGGAAATCTGAACTTCGAAAGATAGGGCCGTAGAGGTGATCCAACTATCACCGGGTAGACTGGTGGTCTGACACAACGAAGGGAAGGGGGGCCACGATAGTGGGAGGAAATAGTATACGCGTCAGAATGCCACAGAGTAGTGAGTGGTTAACCGCCATTTGATTTGCCTCGAGTTCGAAGGTGGAACAGGATCAAGGAAGGCAAGAAGTGGTTCTCTTTCAAGAGCCAGTGACAAGACAACCCCTGAGTACCCTAGACTTTGTAATGGGTGAGGATTAGAGTCGCAGCTCCATTTCGGACAAAGGACGGGTCTACCTTTCAAAAGAAGTCAGGGTAGCGACGCTATGGTGACCCAGCACACCCATTTCTGCTACAGATCGTACCGGTAGAACTTCAACTGAAGAAAGAGTGATAGTTACGTTTCAGGAGGGTAGCGGAATGGATGGAAAATGGATAGATATAGAACTCCGGCAGGCTACTACTCTTGACGAAGTGTGTGGCGTTCTAGGCAGAGGATCATGCTAAATTGAAGAGAGGAGAGATATAGCTTTCGGGCGCAGCACTCTGACAGAAGAGTCTTGTATTCTTCCGTGAAAGTTTTTTGCGGGGTTTTTACTTAAGTGAGGCTTCTTTGCAGGCCTCTTTCCTCGCGTAGTTTCTCCAGCCAGCGCGTGTGCCAACTGACTTGCCCTGGGCATCATGCACGACCACAGAGAGACTCCTTTCTGCGCTGGTTGAACCGCCTCTGTCTTTCTTTCCTTCTCTGTCCCGTTCTGTATACTCCATCACCTCTTCGCATCCAGCCATTACTGTGCACGATGACGCATATTCGTCTTCTCATCTATGATAAGCCGATCAAATTTCATGGGTGACAGATCGAGTTCTCACTTGAATCTACATCGTAGCCTGGAACCGCTCTCGTTTACGCCTCCGAACACAGGTCCATCGACAGACTTTGTCAGTCGTCTTCCATGTCGAAAATGATAAGAAAAGCAGACCATGTGATATGCCATCTTCGGCGATCGCGCAAATCGTCTTGGGGGTTCACCCTAGCAGGGGTTGGTCCTTCTTAACAACCGGTGTACATACACCGCATCCTATTGCACAACTGACAAGAACCGAGAAGACAGGTGTCAGAAGAAAACTTCGCACCTACTTTTTTCATGGCATGGTCCGCAGGGGGATTCACGCCTGAAAGGACTTTGTTTCGAATCATATCTCGAAGGACGGAGAAACAGTACAGCATCGAGTGCCTTGACGTTTACTTTAAGGAGGGGCGGGG
>NW_027162596.1:0-619 GCF_002600585.1 Cystoisospora suis
CGTGGCATTTGCGTCTGTAACGACCGCCACGCGCGCGTATTCGCAATCGTCCAGCTCTGTCCTTAGCTCTTCCACATTCACAAGTGCACACGACATAGCAGTCGACATCCCTTCCTGAGTACTAGGAAAACACTCCACCGCCATCTGGTGAATTCTCACAGGTTCGTCGTGCAGCTTTGATGACCTTGCTTCAGGCACATGGAGGGTCCGACCGGCAGACGTCACACATACACCTCGTCCACTATCATAGGAACGCCTTCCACTTGCTCATCCACGGCAGTCCGAGGATGACATCATAACAGACGTCAGCAACAGAGAAATGCCTTTTCTCCGAGAGCTTAGCATCTTGCACCCCGGCCATAGAGATATCCGCTTCTATATAGCTTACGTCTTCGTCACTTTGACCATTGGCGAACTTGAGCACAAGTCGCCCCGGGCGTTCGCACTACAGGTAGGTCTCGAGCACCGTTCAGCAACACGTTTGTTCAGAATATCGTCCCGCGAACCGCTGTCTATCAACGCCGTCGGTTGGATACCGTCAATTGTCACCGGATCACGATTGCATCCGCTACTGTCGGCAACTTGGCTTGCAACCCGTTTCCCGGAGCGCTGGGGAATG
>NW_027162597.1:0-361 GCF_002600585.1 Cystoisospora suis
TATAGAAGAAACAGAAGAGAGGACATTTGCATACATGTATATGTGAGCCCATATATATATTTATTGATACGGATGAGGTTCATCGCGAGACAGACAGACGGGCAATCCCAAATCTCTTCCTCGATTTAACCATACAGGCAGGTAGACACACACGCACCCCTTCACATAGTTCTGTATCGCATTCCTCCCCTCTTTTTGAGCCTCCTTACCAGCCATCGTCAAAAGCAAAGAGCCCTAAGAACCCACATATGCTCGTACTCCAACAGCATCGATCCGATACCATCGGCGGCGTCTTTGCTACTCGTTTCGGTTCTCCTTGTTCCTGGTCTCCTGGTCCCCCTCCCTCTTGTAAGTCGCATGC
>NW_027162598.1:0-287 GCF_002600585.1 Cystoisospora suis
TGCTTAGCGTGGCCGCGTGGGTGAGTCGGGGAGTTCGGTCGTTGCGAACTTCTAGAAAAAGGTGTTGCCGCTCCAATGCGGGGTTATAATAACTCCTATAATCGTAAAAGGTGCCTAACGCACTTCGAATTATCGCCCTACGTGGCCTGGCCGCTGAGATCGGCCAAATTCGTGCTCCACTATGCGCGAGTTGCGGGGTAAACGACACCTGCGCCGGTCCGCTACCATTTCGGTGCGAAATATCGATTTTCCTAAATTTGCTCCTACGGCTATAATTCGGGTATCTC
>NW_027162599.1:0-331 GCF_002600585.1 Cystoisospora suis
AGGCACAGGAAGCATGTTGCGGAATATTGACCTGAGGAAGAGATGCCTGCTGATACACTTTGAAGGTCTTGCTCTAATTGGCCTCGGGGAGGCAGAGGTGCGCTCAGGAGTGTTGCGACGGGCGGAAGATGAATCACCGGTAGCTCGTGGTACAGTGGCCACAAGCCATTCAGCTTCATCAGATCCGGAGTCTCTCTCCTTGAGCAACGCTGCTGTAGCGTTCGGGCGGGCGCTTCTGCTGTCACCCGACGGAAGTGAACAGGTTGCAAGCAGTCATCAGCTGGATTCGCAAGAGCCGATGGTATCAACCGGTCTACAGGCGATTTCGTTT
>NW_027162599.1:358-2205 GCF_002600585.1 Cystoisospora suis
GCGTGGATCGAGGCGAAGGGATTCGCATGGGTTGGAGGGCTAGATGTTCCGAGTGCGATAAGGTTGCGGCATGCGGATTTCTTGGGGTTCTTCAGGGACTGCATGTTCTTCTGCGGCAGCAAAAGGAGAAGGGTTCCGAGTGTTTTTTAGCGGCGACAAAGGAGAACCGAGCCCGCTCGTCGAATGCTATGAGAAGAGAGGCCAAAGCAGCTATCGGGGTCACCTTGCGGTTGCTGTTGGAGGATGCTCTCCGGGAGGGACACTGCCGGGTAAGTGGTGAACGTATGCCCGAAAACGCGGCTGCTGGACGTTTCTCTCCGAAGCCGTGTGTTTGCGTTCGCGATACTTTCCACTTGCTATTTCTAAGTCTGCCTACAATCCAGTACGCGTTCTAAGCCGGAGAGGCAGACGCGGTGGAGAGCGCCGAGTGGGCATTTCGGTGGACAAGTGGCACTTCTACGGCTGTGGGTGCGTGGCGTTCTTAGGTGAAAGGTGTTCTTTTTCTTGGAGCCCGAGAGCACGTCATGGGGCTCGGCGCGTCCAAGAGGTTCTTTGTGCCAGCTGAAAGTGGTTGAGTCTGCACTCAGCTGGAGTTTGACAAATACAACGGCAGTTCGCGTGTGTTCGTCTCCACGCATAACTTTTCGCTGCCTGTGGAGGGTGCACCGGCTATCCGGGGCCTGACGAAACACTCACAAAAAGAGGCAAGACCGGCGTGAGGTCCCAATTTTCTTGTGGCCTGCCCGTGTTTCGCCGGCGAATACGTCCTAACGAAAAAACCGTGTAGTCTGGGGTGGCACAGGTGTGGGTTTTCGTGTACTGGAATGCGTTCGGGGTATGGGGCACTGTCTCGAGCTCTCGTTGATTCGTGCTAGCTTTGCACGTTGTTGCTCCCAGCGTCAGTCTAAGTGAGGAGACCTACCCGCGGGGCTCGGCGACTTTGACGATGCCCGCAGACAGATGATCACTTCCTTTGTGATGCTCGAGTTCCCGCGTCGACCGAGCGTGCTTGCGTGCTCCGCCGGTACGGAGATATGCAGCATGCTAGTGACAGCTCTCTGGAGTCGGTGCGATCGGGCCGGTTGGCATCTTATATCTCGGGTCTTGCTTTTACTTTCTACATGAGAAACCGATTTCAAAACCGGTGAGGTTTAGCGCTTTCCAGTGCACTGTCTGTTTTTTCCATCCAGGTTCTTTCTCTTCTTGCCCGTTGCGGTGCGTTCTCGCGACTTGCTGAGCTCCGATCTCTGCTGTTGACCTTCCTAAGTCTCCTGCACCACCAGGTGGTCTTGCTTGAATCTTTTCTTTTCTCCGCTGTGTGTCCGCTGGGCTCAAAATATCCACGTGGTTGCCAGCAGGGGTCATTACCTACATTTTTCCCGCCGAGTGAAGACACCTCTTCTCCGCCACTCCAGCTAGGCTCTCCGTCGCCATCTTCTTGTGGTTCGCACCCGCCTTCGTGCGCACCCGCTTACCCGCAAGTAAACTCCAGAAGAGGTTGGTGTTTGTCCTTGTCTTCCCTTGTTGATCTTCCTGAGCTTTCTGGACTTCTTCACTCGCGGCTCTTCACCGATCTTCCAGGCGTGTTAGACGTCGTTGCACTTCTCCTGCCCTGCTTCCTGGAACTGTCCCTTCGCTGCGAGGACAGTACGCCAAAGCACTCGGCAACTGTTGATGTTTTGGGCGAGTCGATCTTGGTTTGTCGATCCGTGATGACACTTTTCGTTCGCTTGGTGGGAGTCAGCTGCTCAGCGGGCTGGACCGTTGAGGGCTGCTCGGCAAGTCATGGGGAGAGTGTGGAGCTCGGCAGGCGTTTGAGAGAGCCCGAGGGCGTAGCAGAGTCGACA
>NW_027162600.1:0-951 GCF_002600585.1 Cystoisospora suis
AATATATCTATCCCTATCTATCTATCTATCGTTAATCTATCTCTCCCTATCTATCTATCTATCTATCTATCTATCTATCTATCTATCTTTAATCTATCTATCTTTAATCTATCTATCTATCTTTAATCTATCTATCTATCTATCTTTAATCTATCTATCTATCTATCTATCTTTAATCTATCTATCTATCTACCACCGTCTATAGCTGTTGAAATGGAGAGGGAGTTCTGTTGTATTTCCTTGTCTCTTGTGGGTCTTCTTCTTTTCTTCCAGGCGGATGTTTATTTACTTCACTGTCTCAATTCCTTCACTGCATGCGTCTCTCGGCCTTCCTCTTCTTCTCCTCTTTACACCGATCACTCTTCAAGGCGAAGAAAGCATACACGAGAAAGAGAAGAAAAAGAAGAAGAAGAGGAAAAAGAAAGGATGAGTGCTCCAAGTTTATGATCTCCCTCCTCCTCGGATGGATCTACTCGACTCTCTTCCTCAAATCTCTCGAAACAAGTGTATGTGTGTGTATTGTGTTGTTTGAATGTTATTTGCTTGGGTGGATGTAAATCTTCCTATCATTTCTACTGCTATGCTTCTTCTATCTCTACTTAAACTCCTTTCAATAGATCTCCCATGCATAGCCTGTAGATCTTTATCTATCCCTGCATTAGTACTATGCAAGCTTTGTGGATCTCTGAATATCACTCATTCTCATTAGAGTCTCTCCCTGTGTACCCATCTAGCTCACTCCTCTTTAGCCACACGATTTTCTATCTATCTATCTATATATATATCTGTATATCTACATATATCTGTGCGTGTATACATGTATAGCATACGTACATATGTTTGCGGGGGTGAGGCATACTTAGAGATGTCTATATGAAGAGACAGGTTGTCTTATTCTTCTTCTTCGTGTGCGTGTCTTTCGATTTCTCTCTCTCTCTGTGTTTCTCTCTC
>NW_027162600.1:1106-12596 GCF_002600585.1 Cystoisospora suis
ATCAATCCAGCACGTCGTTGGATTTGGAGTGAGGAAAGAGACAGAGAGAGAGATAGACAGTTAGACAGATAGAGAAAGTAAGGAAGCAGGAGAGAGAGAGATGAAGAAAGAAAGAAAGAAAGAAAGGAAGAAAGAGATGTGAGACTGATCAGAATAGAAGTCTGAGAGGGCGGGGGATATTTGCGTCTACAACGACAGATAGACGCTTCGCATGGCTACACAACTTTTCTTTTTCTTTTTCTTTTCTAATTTTGAATAGACTCGCCCCTGCTTCTTTCTTTGGGAATGAAAGAACAACACAGGAATAAGACAAGTGAAGAAGATGGTGCGACTCCACCTTTTCCATCTTCTTCTTCGTTCATGTGGATACGCCCGTACCCCCTACACAGCCCTTCGCTTCATAGGGTGTTCATCCCCCTGTAGACATACATCTACATACATACATATCTAGACGTATTTCTTGATGCCTCCATATACGTGTGTTTCTATCGATCTGTATACATGGGAGAGAAGAAGCTAAGAAAGGAATGGGGGGGAGAAAAGAGAAGAAAAGAGAAGCCGTGCTTTATCTCCTACTTCTGTTTGAGTGTAGTAAGAGTTAGTCCGAGTAGCGAGAGCTATTTAGATTTCTGGACTGCTTCCTTCTGATATTAGGCTAGAGAGAGGATGAAAAAGATCTCTTTCTCTATCTGTCTGCGATGGAAATATCTCCTTCTTTGTCTTCTTGTGTCTGCACTTCTTTCCTTTTGTGTATTCGAGGGAAGAAGAAAGAAGAGAAAAGAGAAAGCCCGCCTTGTCTGTTTTTTTTTCTTCTTCTCTTCTTTGGTATTTTCATCAAGTCAGCAGTCGATCTATCTATCAATGTCTCTTTGTGTAGATAGAGACTTTTCTCCTTCTCACTTTTTTAGTTGAGTCTTCGGACGACGTACGACCAGAGCGACTTGCTAGAAAGAAGAAGAAGAAGACTTTAAAGAAGGATAGAAAGAGAGAGAGAAAGCGTCGAATGCATGCATTAAGACGAGTTGGAGAGAAAGGAAGCGTCTTTTCTTCTCGCGCATCCCGTCATTCCATGCGACCTCGGGTGTATATACACCGGAGATCGACAGAAGAAGACTAGATGACTGCCTATCTATCTAGTTATCTTTCTGTTCATCTACAACTACGACTCCACACAGGCAAAGTAGCACGTTCTTAGAGATAGCCACATTCAGTATAGACATACGTGTACCACCTATATGTCTGCATATACATATATGCATATGGATAGATAGATCTATATATAAAGATATATACGTACTTACTTCGATACGTAGCTGTAAAGAAAAAAGAACGAGATTGCAAGAGAGCTCGGGAGATGTTCGTACATGCAAGCAGAGAAGCGAGAAAGAAGAGAAAGAAAGAGAAAAAGAAAGAAAGAAGAAAAAGCTTGGAGGGAGGGAGACGCCCGGCAGTCTCTTAAGAAAACAGCCAGACTAATGGAGCTCCTTACATAAACCACTCTCTCCTGTTCTTCTTCACCTTTCTTTCTTTCTTTTCTTTCTCAAGTAGCCTCTCTTTAAAGACAGAAAAGCCTGAGAACGGCATTATTCTTTTTCATGGAGTCTTTCTTATTTCTATGACTTTCGACTCTCTTCAGAACAAGAGAAACAGAAAGAGACGAGAGGGACTCGCGCAAGCCCTTCTGTCTCTGCACTTATAAAAGGACCAGATGTTTCTATCTATCTTCACTCTGTGTCTCTCTTCAACCTATCGATCTTTAATCTATCTATCTTAAATTTCTCTTTCTATCTCTCATACAGAAAACTATCGTATTGTCCTCGAGTTCTTCCAGATACATGCATATTGTACGTCTCTGTCTATTATGTATAGGTGTGTATGCATGTATAGACACGTATGCACCTACATGGGATTATGCGTCCATGGATACCCATAGTGATATAGTTGAGAAGAGCCACTTAGAGAAAGAAGAAGGAGAAGAAAGAGAGAAAAGATCGAAGTAGGAGAGAAAGAGAGAAAAGAACAGAACACGATACAATGATAATAGTAAGAAGCGAGGTTTCATTTTGAGAGAGAGGTCTTTCCTCCCTACATCTCGGCACACAGCAACAATAAGAGAAAGAGAGAGGAAAAAAGAAAAAGGAAAAGATCGACTTTTCACGATGCTAAACAGAGAGTTTAGCTGCCGAAAGTGTAAGGGTCCTCTTCCCTAGCAACCGCATCTCCACGGAATAGACACGTACATACAACACAAGAGAGATAAATTTTCGTTCTCACTCTTTCTTTCTTTCTTTCCAATTGCTGGGGGGTAGAACGAGAATGAAGTTGCTTTTATCGGTGGATTTGCAGTAGGTTGGGAGTGGAGGGGAGAAGAGGAGAGCGAAGGTTTGAGAAGCGAAAGAAAGAAAGAAAGAGAAAAGCATCTAAGTAAAACAGAAAGAGAGAGGATGAGTGAAGAGACGTCGAGAAAGAGAAAGAAAGATCAAAGAGAGAAAGAGAAAAAGTCAGAGAAAGAAATCAATTTAAAGAGAGATAGAAAGATGGGTCGAGTTGACCTTTGCCTTTAGCGTAGTTTGAGTAGTAGCAGTGGTCGTCGTCTAGGAGGAGGCGTTATGGTAGAACTTCTTCTTTCTTCCTCTTCTTTTTCTTCAAAGTGAGGTGTGTAATCCAGGTGGAGAAAGAGGAGAAGACGTGATGGATATGAAGAGTCTTCGTCGTAAGATAGAGAAATGAGTTAGAAGAACTTTCTCCCTCCCAGTCCTTCCCTTTCTTCCCTCCTCTCCATACACTCATCATTTCTCTCCCAATCTCCTCCCTCCTACTGTTACAAAAGAAGAAAAGAAGAAGAAGAAGAATGACGACAACTTCTAGTGCTATTACTACTATAGAATGACTCCTATTCTACTCAACGTTCTATTATGTCCCACAAGTCTAACTACTACTACTACTACAGCCACTACGAGGACTGTCACTCCTGTAATTCCTCCTACTAGTATGATACCTCCCTACTCTTTCGACTTTACCTACTCCTATGACAACTCTTAGCATAACTAGGATGATAAGACAAGACTTGTTCTTCTTCATAATACTAATAAGACTATCACTACCACTACTATTATTATCCTGACGAAGACACACTTCCTGATACTAATACTACTAATAGACTACTAATACTACTACTACTAGACTACTACTACTACTAATACTACAAGATGTCTGCGTTAACTAGTGTGATGCCTCTATTGCCGCTATCATTCTTTCACTCCATCTATCTCTATTCTATCTCTTCTTTTTCTTAATGTCGCCATCGAGCGGCTTTTCAAGGATTCTCCAACCCTTCCCTTCGTGAATTTGGAGTGAGTGTTTGTCTGGTACTGAAGAAAGTGCTAGTTTTATGGAGAGACCCAAGGAGAAAAAGTGAAGGAACTTCTTGAATGATGGCGGACAGGAATGAGAGAAGAAAAAGCCACTTCTCCTTGCCTTAAAGTCTCTTTCATTTTGACTCTTTCTTTTCTTAGCCTCTTCATTTCTTTTCCGATCATCTCCCTCAGTTTCTTCTTTTGCATGCGTTTGACTCTTTTCTCCATGACTCTTCTCCCTTTCTCAACCTGTCGAAGAACAAGATTTTTCTTTCTTTCTTTCTTTCTATCTCCTCCTCTTTTCCTTTCTTTCTCTCAGCCGTGTTTCCTCGCATAGCTTCTCTCAGTCACACAGACACTCCTCCTCTTCTTCATTCCTCTCTCTTCTTTCCCTTCTTCGTAGACAAATTCAACTCCTCTTTCTCTCTCGCGCTTTCTCTCCAACTTCCTCTCACAACATCGATACCTTCAGTCTTGTCTTCTCTCTTTCTTTTCTTTCTTTCTTTCTTCTTTCCTCTTCGCCAAGTGTTTTTCTTTCTCTCTTCGGCCCACACGCCTACTACCTCGACGACTAGCACCCCCTTGACTCTATTTAGAAGAGGGTTAGTTCTTTCTTCTTTCTCTTCTTTCGATGAGTCATCTCTAGTAAGAAAGAAAGGATCGAAAGAGGAGAGAGAAGGAGCGTTCATCTCCGAAAGAAAGAGAGAAGAAGAAGAAAGAAAAGAGAGAAAGATGGCGTCGACAGCTTGTTCTTCTTCTCCCTCTTCTCTTGGAGAAGAGAAGAATTCGATTTCGTCGCAAGATGTAGAGATGGACTCTTCTTCTACGTCTTCTTCTTCCTCTTCTTCATCGACCTCTCAAGAAGAGATAAAACAGGCTTCTATAGAGAAATCTCTCTCGGGAGAAACACACGAAGACCCAGAGAAAGAACACCTTCATTCTTCTTCTTCTTCTCCCTCTCCCTCTCCCTCTTCCTCTTCTCCTCCTCCTCCTAGCACCTCTCCAGCTACTCATCCTTCTCACTGTTCTTCTTCCTCTTCTTTGTCATCTTCTGTATCAAGTGAACGGCATGCAGATCAAGATCTTCACAAGAAAGAGCATCCCGAAGAAGAAGAGACAGAAACGACTACGGAGAAGGAAGCTTCTCTCTTGGTACCTGGAACTGTCTCTTCATCTATCCCGCGATTAAGAGGTAAGCATGCGTGGAGAGAGAAGGGAGGAGAAGGAGGGAGAAGAAGCTTCGGTCGATTCTGTCATCAGCTAGCTAATAAGAATCGAGGTAGCTGGCAAGAGAAGAAACGCCTGAAAGAAGTCTTGAAGTCGATCAAAGAAGATGAAAGAGAAAGGAAAGAGAAGCGAGCTGCAATGCTAAGAAAGAAGAGAGAAAAGACAGAAGAGAAGAAAAGAAGAAAAGAAGAAAATGAGTTGAAGAGCTGTCCCGTCCAGATCATTAAGAATACATCCAAACTGCGGACGTGGGGAAAGAAAGCACGAAAAAGCCTCGTCAAAATGAGCCCGGAGATGATACACAAACTCTACGGTGTATCTCTACAATAAAGAAGAAGGAGGAAGAAGAAGGAGAGGAGACAAGAAGAAGGAGAGAAGAGCAACAGGAGAGAAGAAGAACAGGCGAGAAAGAAGAAGAAGAGATCAGGTACTTAGAGGAAGAGGGAGATAGAGGAAGAAGGAGAGGGAGGGAGAAGAGGAGGAAGAAGAAGAATAGGGAAGATGGGTTCTCCTTTCTGTATTTTGCTTCTTCGTCGTGTGAGCTAAGGCTATCTTTTGTTCATTTACCTAACGAAGCCGCTTGATAAGAAGACACCTATCTTCAAGATACACAGACACGAGAAGAAGAAAAAGAGGAGAAGGAACCTATCGGTGTTCTTTGCTTTCTTTCTTTCTTTCTTTCACTCATCTTTTCTCCTCTTTCTTCTACTTCTCCTTTTTCTACAAGATTTCTATCTGAACTGCATGCAATCTTTCTAACGAGAAGCACAGCCTTAGTCAGTTTCACTTAGAGAGGAGTCCAGAGAGAGAGAAAGAGAGGTATGCAGAATTCTCTTTCTGTTTCTTTCTCTCTTTCGTTTTCTTCTCTTGCCTTCTCTTCCTTTCTCTGTCCTGCTACGAGGAGATGAGAGATTTATGAGACTGACGTCATAGAGGTGTATGTATATGAAGAGATCTCAAAAGAAAGGAAGATAGTGATAGCGGAAAGACGTTGAAAGGAATAAGAGAGGAAAGAAGCTCTTGGAATTATGTTAGCTCCGTATGCTTTACCTACTTCGGGCTTCTGTCTGATTAACGAGCTTTCCCACCTCTTAGCATGAGAGATTATGATAGATACAAGACTTTCTTTTAGAGAGGGAGACAGGGAGAACACAGGAAAGAAGTATCACTCTCACTCTGAATGTATACAGACATAGATATGTATATATATATATATAGTGAATGAAGTGGCATGAGTATAGATCTATGTATATGTGTATCTTTATGTGTATCCCGTTAATATGTGTATGTATACATACAATGCATGTATACAGCCTATCTCGTAAGGATAGAATATACGAGCAGAGGAGAGACCATGCCGTTCATTCGGGCTAGCTCCACAGGCTTTACTTCTCTTTCTTCCTTGTTATCTTTCTTCAAAGAACGTACAAGTTCAAGAATGTATATACACAGATACACATGGATATAGATATCTATCTCTTTACTATACGCATATATATCTCTATATGTCTATTGTACATGTCTGTATCTTCTCTCCTTTGGAGGTATGGTGTATGTAGGCAAATGCAGAGGGAGGAGCCCGCCGTGCTAGTAGTAATTACTTAAGAGACTCTACCGAGAAAGACACGCTTATTCCCTCTCTCTGTAAGAGGAGAGATAAGAAGAAGAAGAGAAAGACTTTAGTAGATACGTGCACGTCAATAAGCTGAAAGAATGAAGAAACGAAAAGAGAGAGAGAAGAGAGATGTTTTCTCTTCTCTCAGAAAGATGTTGAGAGAGAAACAAGATATCCAGGAGAACTCCAAGAGTGCGATGATACACGAGCTGCCGATACACCTCAGACATACACGGAGAGATGCAAAGGAGATAGAAATCACAAAGAAGGTACACAAATCCACACATCTCTATCTTTGTAACCATCTGCGAAAACTGACCTTGACTTGTCTCCACTCATATCTCTCTTTAATCTATCCATCGATCTATTCAATCACTTTCTTTGGGTTTCTTCATCCGCCTGAGAAAGCGTTCTTTCTCCATTCTTCCTCATGAAAAGTGTGTGTCTAGGAGAGAGAACGAACTTAACCCCGCAGAGAAAATCTTTTCTTCATCGAGAAGGAAGAGATTTTCTTTTCTCTTCGTTCACTCCTTCTGAACTAGCTTCCTAGCAGAAGAAGCGAGCCTAAGAAAGCTAAGCATCCATGGCTCACTTAGTCTTTTCTTCTTACTTTTCCCTGTAAGCCAAGGAGGTTCATCATCTAGCTGAATCTTCTCTCCTCTCCTCGTCGTTTCTCTTTCTTCCTTTCTTTCTCCCCGACGTGTCATCTCTATGTCTGTTTCATCTTCTTCGAGAGGATCATTTCCAGCGCTACGAGTCTATCAGAGGTAGAGAGAGAGACGTTAATTCTTATCATTCAGCAATAGATTATTTGCTTCTGCGCTTCTGTCGTCTTTCATACAGTAAGGGATGGGAGATGTTCCACACACACACACACACATCTTAGCTCTCTCTCCCTTTGGTTGAGACAGTCAGAAGAATCTAATCTACCTGAACTATCTCTTTCTTTCCTTCTTTCTCTCCCTATCTAGCTATCTTTTTTCTTTCTTTCCGTTTACTTTAGTCCTTTGACGTTCTTTCTCCAGTTAGAAGAAGAGAGAGAGAAAGAAAGGACCGCTGTGATAGAGAAGTTTGAGAGACGACGTACATCCGGACCCCAGGCTCATCGTCTTTTTGGAGGGTCAGGCAGTAGAGCCATCGTTTCTTTGACCGCCGTGCATCTTTTTCATCCGTTCATTTGTCTCTATTCATGAGTGAGAGCTTTTCTCTCTGTCTTTCATGCTGGGGCGCCGTTGTTTCTCTTTGCATTCCGGCGTTTTCCTCTTGTCAGTTGCCCGTGGAGCGATGCTGAGCTTGTTGCGAAGTAAGAAGAACCACACAGAGTAAAGTAAGTAAGCTTCACGTCACTCTTTTCGTAGATGTCCTTTCCAACACACGAAAAGTCTTGCTATTTCAATCAGCATCTTGCTCGCGTTAACATATTCAGTCAGGTCATAACCTCATCAGCATTCTAAGGGTTTCTCTCCCCTGCCGGAGCGTGTTCTCGTCTTTCTCGTCCCTTCTTTCTTTCTCTCTTTCTGTAGAGTGGTGTCTCTATTTATTTAGAACCTTGTTTCCTCCCCGTACGATTTCTTGGATTTCTCTGAAGGGTTGATTCTTCACGGTGTATCTAGGGCAACTGCGCGGGTTGGTCGGTTTGCTGGATGGAGTCTCGTTGTTCGGGCAAGAGCGCACAGCAGTCCGAGGCGTCTTTCTTTCTCTTCTTTTCATTTCTCTTTGTTTTCTTCCTTTCCTGTTGATCTGAGAGAAAGGAAAAGGTCTAAGTTCAGCTTGACTGTTCTTCTTTCCGGGCCTTGTCCTGGCTCGTTGTGGTATGCTCCGATGAGCGCCTTCATCATCGTAGCGCCGATTAAAGATAGAAGGGCACCATGGACAGATCTCCTTTCTAGGGGGAATGTTATGAAAGTTTTCTTTCCTCCTTGTTCGTAGTGTTTCTTTCTTTTCATTCAATCAAGTAAAGTGCTTTTCTAGCCACGAAGAGAAGAGAAGAGAGCGTGATGATCCACCAGATCGATCTCTTCTCTTTCAGGTTATCGTTTCCCGCCTGCTTTCCACACGTCTTTTCTTTCTCTTCTTCTTTTGTAATCTATCTTGATCAACATAGTTTGTTTCACTCAAGCATATTTCAATCTAACTGTCCTCTCGAAGAAGAGAAGAGAATCGATTCCTTGATACAAGCAGCATGGGTCAGGATCTCGGTCGTATGATCGGTGGAGGAGGCGGCGAGAGTGGGAGTTATGATAGCTACTACCTCAATGAAGAAGAAGAAGACGAAGAAGAAGAAGATAAAGAAAAAGGCAAGAAAAAGGTCTTCAGATGCCCGCGTGCCCTTGGAGGGGTCATATCGCAGCCTTATTTAGATGAATCGATCCAACCATCGAAACCTACGAGCGATCAGAAGACTGCTAGGATCGACGTCACCTCTTCCTCTTCTTCTTCGCGAACAGGCGGGTTCACTCATCATGATAGAAGGGATGGAACTCCTAAAGGAGATGAAAGGACCGTAGAAGCAGTCGCAGATGGAGAGCAAAGTAGTGGAAAGAAAGAGAACCTTTTAGAATCTCTAGACTTAACATGTTTCTATCTTCTCCTGTCATACCTTTATATGAACGATATAGGAAAGCTATGTCTCGTCTCCTGTACTTTATGTGAAAGAATCCTGACGATTGCATCTCTGATCAACTGTAAAGGTCTGGTGCTCGATAAAAAGGTGCGAGACACTCTAGGGGGGTGGGGATGGGAGAATGAGAAGGCCAAGAGAGGAGAAGAACAAGAAGAGAAAAGAGACCGAGGAAAAGGTAAGGAGCGAGACCTCTCTACCCGTGTAGCTTCACTATTACGTCAAGGAGGATCTCTCTTACAGCTAGAGATATCCGAAATGCTGAAAGGAAAAGAGGAGAATAGAAAGAAAGAAGAGACAGATTCTTCATATTCTCCTCACCTATCTCATCTTACTATCTCTTTTCCTTCTTCTTGTCGGTTTAATGATCGGGGCGAACATAGCCATCGAAAGATTGAATCGATTTCCTCATCTCCTTCTTCTTTCTTATCTTTATCCTCTTCATCTTCTTCTTTAGATCTCTTAAAGAATCTCCTTGAGTTTAACGCTCCTATTCTTCAGACACTCTGGATTACATCCTCGTCCTCCTCCTCATCCTCGTCGGTCTCTTCTTCTTCTTCAGAAAGAGATAGTCTTGCAACGTCCGGAGGAGGGGGGAGGGGGGGTGAACAAGAGCAACAACATGAGAGTCACCAAGAAGACTTGGTATCCTCTTCGATCTTTCCTTTTGAACACATGCCAAGACTCGAAGAGATAAGGATCATAGGGAGAAGAATCGATCCAATATGGAGCTATCAGATTTTAAGAGATTTCTTCTGTACATCCTCTTCTCTTCCTCCGCAAAGAACAACTCTATACCTCGATCTAGGCCCCTCAACTATCCTCCTTCTCCATGGAGCTCTAAGGGAGACTTCAAGGCTTTCTCGAGAATCAACGCATAGGATAAGAGGAGAAGGAAGAAAAGAACAAGAGAAAGATATCAAGAAGGTCGGCACTGAAGAAGAAGAAGGTGCAAAGGCGTCTACTTCCCCTCCCCCTCTGCTCGCCGGCACTACCCCGTCTTCTTCTTATTCTTCTTCTCCTTCTTTTTCTCGAGGATGTAAACATTTGTATATCAACCTGGGAGGTTATGAAGGAAATCTTATGTGGCTTGTGAATCTGTTAGATGGATTGCAAGAGATTTATGATCGACAGTGGGTCCCTCATCTGGAAGGAACTCTCATTGCTAAGACATCTCTTCTCTCTTTATCTTCTCTTTCTGAAGAAGAAGAAGATGAAAATGAAGGAGAAGAAGAGATCTCTTCAGGAGCTGTAAGTACACGTGACGGGACAATTGAATTCACAGAGACTTCAAGTGCGCCTATTTCTTCGTCTTCTTCGGTTGGAGAGAAGGGTGAAGAGATCAACATGATAGAGAAGAACAAGAAGAAGAATGAAGAGGAGGAGAAGAAGAATGAAGAGAAGGAGAATCATGATGGTCAGGGGACGAAGAGTAAGCGCCCTCTTGTTGACTCGGCGGCGTTCATAGGAGATGGAGCAGAAGAAGAAAGACGAGAGGATGCAAAGGAGAGGAGGAGACACGGAGGAGAAGAAGAAGAACATGATAAGAAAGAACAAGAAAGAAAGAGAGAAGTTGCGAAGTCGACTTTATCAGATGCGTTGAACGAGAAGATTCTTTTGTATGCCTTCTGGATGCCCTACTATACGAGGATATCTGACGGGAGCTCTCTTAGCTTGAGTCGAGATAGAACCTCCACACCCTCTTTATCATTGCGAGAGAAGGGGGGAGAAGAACAAGAAGAAAGAGAAGGAAGAAGAGGAAGAAGCAAAAGAAGAGAAGAAGAAGAAGTAGAGGAGGAAGAGAGAAGAGACCTAGGCAGGAAAAGGGGAGAAAAGGAGAGCTTGACGAATCTCTATCCACCTAACGATAGTCTAACAGCCTTGTCACCTCAATGTTTAACGGAGTTATCTTTCGATCTTTCTGCAAAAGAACTTCTTAAAGAAGATATGAAGAAGAAAGAAGATGATGACGAGGGGGGAGAACAGGAGAGAAGATCTTCCTATCAGAGACGAGAGGAAGAAGGAGAAGAGATTTCAGCTAGGAAGAAAAGCGAGAAGATGAAGAGATATCTTGACAAGTGTATCTACGCTTCATTCTGTTCATTACAGAAGAAGGATCTCTTTAGAGTGTATAAGAGGTATGCCAAGCTAAGTAGACATGTCTTCTCGATGCCAGCTATATGTATGTCTACTTCTTTCTATTCTTTGCTTCTCCAGAATCGCCACGAATTGCGCAGACAGCAGATAAAGAAAGAAGGCCGAAGCACCCTGTATCTACGACAAGAGACAACGTCTTACATGCATGCACTTCAGTCAACTCAGACCCTCCTATCGGCCTTTGATCGACTTGTCATCGATATCCCTCTCGAGAGATTCTTTCTCGGGGAGAAGGAGAGCCAAGGGAATAGACACACGCAGGGACAGATAAGACATCTTTCTTCTCATCACGAGGGTGAAATAATGAAAGAAAAGTCGAATCTTCTCTATCTCTTAGGAGAGAGAAACTTCAAGAAAATTTCCGGTTTTCAGCTAGATCTAACCAATGACTATCTACAGGAGACAGACCCCCAAGCTACTACATGGGATGTACATACACTTCAGCAAAAGATTCTAGCCTATATCAGAATGGGTCTACAGAGAACAGAAGATGAGAAAGAAAGACAAGAGGAAGA
>NW_027162600.1:12720-12931 GCF_002600585.1 Cystoisospora suis
CTATTGAGACTAAAGGCATGCCAAGATACATTGGCAAAACCGAAGATTTTCCATCTTGTTAGACTTCTTATACAAGAGTTGAAAGAGCTAAGTGCGATCGAATGGTCACTTATCCAAACCGGAGAAGCGAACGAGGCGTTTTCTCGCGAGCTAACTCAGTGTATATACCATCTAGACAGATACCTGACGGGAGAGAAGTCCTCCTCGCCTT
>NW_027162601.1:0-241 GCF_002600585.1 Cystoisospora suis
TATCTATCTATCTATCTGCTCGAGCAAGCAACAGATCTTGTCCTGCTCTTTCCTTCTTACCTCTGCGGGATTAAATCTAGCATAATGAACTAGATCGCAGCCCCACTGAAAGCTTTGAAGTGGAGCCGATCTATTCACATCCCACACACACAGCTCTTCGCCTGACGAAACTGAAGCCCATCGATCAATCAATCAATCAGTTGGAAAGAAAGGCCAAAAGCAAGAAAGAGGACCAACAGAC
>NW_027162602.1:0-752 GCF_002600585.1 Cystoisospora suis
GTTTTCTAGGTTCCAACTGAAGTGCATGAATACCCTCGTCTCCACTGCTACCTCTAATAGTTCAGCATGGACGTGCTGCTTATGCACCCCGAATAGAATGCGTTCGCGTTGAAAGGAGGTAGGCTGAAGAGCAAGAATTGAGAGAGCGACGGCATTTCCAGTGAATCTTCTCCTCTCAGTAATCTCGTGACGAAGTATATCCGGAGCTGGGACAGAAGTTATGGAGGCTCTGACAAACATGAGGGAGGGCAAAAGACGCCACCCGTCTCTTCTTAAAGAGTTCAAAATGGACAAAGACCGTTGTCCTTGCCTGGGGTGTATATACATAAAATCAAGACAACAGCAATACTCGGATAGAGGTAACACGGCGTCGATTCACGTCACTCAGACTTTGCTATGTACGCAGCATCACTCCAAGAAGGCCTCCTACTGCAATGGCAGCTGGCATTGCATGAGCGCCTGACGATGTGGTAGGTGCCGGTGTCGACGAGGTTGTTGTCGTTTTCTCCTGTTCTTTCTTTGGCACCTTGATGTACACGGTACACGCCAACGTTCCTTCAGGCGCCTGTTCGCCCGGACCCTGTCGGACGTCTTTACCGGAGCTGCCGGTGGCTGTATTACATGTGTAGCAAAGGTGCTTGTCTTCGCTAGGTTCAGCAGTGTACTTGAAGGCGTACACTGGTGATTTCCCACCGGCGCGGCTGCCGCCCTGTGCTTCCTTCTTCGTGAGTGTCGCTCCTGTGAATGCAGTC
>NW_027162603.1:0-1098 GCF_002600585.1 Cystoisospora suis
GACTCGGGGGTAACACCTTGGTGACATATTTCGGTTTACAGGGAGGAGGAGTGTAGGGGTTAAGATCCGCACTGTCGTAGCGAATACGCAGCTTGACGTGTCACGGGTCTAAATGACTTCTTGTTTCCTTTTCGGCGGACAGTCTGTAAGTCCGCTGGAGACAGCCGTACATTAGACGTCTTGCGAGATCACCAACTGACAGGGGCTGTCATTTCTGCCGGGGCCTATTGTCCCAGTTGGCGTGCGTGCTCGTGAGCTTTCTCCTAAGGACACGGGTGAGGGAGCCCGTCAGCAAAGTTAGTTCGACCTCGGTCCGTATCTCTGGAGCTATTCCGCCAGATCGGTCCTCTCGCGCGATAGCTCTTGTGGCAAAGAGATTCTTCGCACCTGCTGGAGAGGCGCTCACTGATTTCATAACAGTTTAACTCCAGTATCCCGGCAAACGCGAAGCGCATCACCTACCAATAGGGTTTACAGATAAGCGGTCACGAGCCCAGTACACACTCGAAGCTGGGGAGCAAATGTTTTCACTAAACTCGGTTGGTCACCGCTGCGGCTCCGCGATTACTGTGACCTCTAGCTCGCGTTGGCCATCCGCCTGCAGCTTACTAATGCTCCACCTTGGCCTCAGTCTGCGCCCTGCGCCGCCTGCTGCTGCCGACCCGTGACCGCAACCGGGGGGTAGCTAGGCGTAGCTAACCACTGGTCAACTAGCTGTACCCACTACAGCAAGCCATGTGCAACTAGTCAGAACGCACACGTCTCTCAACAGAGGGGCAAAACGCAGAGCTTCCCCAGAACACACCCCGCAACCGGTGGTAAATCGAGGACGCATTACAAGACTTCACTGCCCAAATTGTTTTCCTTGTACTCAGTGCCTCTACGCAGGCTGCTTCAGGCCGTCTTCTCAGCACTCACTAGCAACAGGGCAAGGAGTACTATGGAGCAGCGTCTGTCATGTGTCGTGGGTGAGAGTGTGCAGGGTGCCGCAGAAGCGTGTGGCCCCGCGTACTTCAGGCTTGTATATAGGCGTGACTCCTGGAGAGGGGAAGCCTAGCTGGAATGCTTTCGGGGAGGCGTTGGACCCGAGATGATGCG
>NW_027162604.1:0-1402 GCF_002600585.1 Cystoisospora suis
TCGCATAATTCCTAGCTTTCTTTGATTGCTTGGAAAACCGAAACATTCCGCTCCTCTCATCGATCTCCCTAAGGCTGCACGTAGAGTGTTGGAAAGCACTTTACAAGACAGCAGGTTGCCTGTAGGCATGGAAATCTTGTCGGCTCTCAGGTTCTGCTTTCTTTCTTTCTTTTTGAGGGGTCTCTCACCCTCTCCCACTCCCTGGTTTGAATCGCAGTCTCTGCAGACATGAAAGGAGATCGATTCTATTGAGAAGTCATCTCTGCTTCCTCGTGTTGCTGTTGTTCTTTCTTCTTCTCTCTTCTTTTCATTGTAGAGTACGATCAGTTTCTTCAGTTGATCCATCGTCTGGCAAGATATAAATTTCGCAAGTTCAAGCATATGAATGACGAGGATGCCGTGAGTTCATTCCTGTAATTCTATAGATATCTTTGTCATGGATTTGTAGCCTATCAAATGGTCATTTCTTCTATGTCATGAAAAGAATGAGAGTGAGAAGTTCTGAAGAAAGATAAAGGGGTGGAGGTGTGTATACACTCGAAAAAGTATCTTCTTAGTGGTTATGTAGGTAGAGGTTTCTTAAACCACAAAGCAACGGAAAAGGATGAGGACCCTGTACGAGGAGGGCGTATCTGATTAAAATGTATAGAGATCTGCTACCACACATTCGCTACACTTGTCTCCTCATCTGTAAACCTATACATACATTCGTGTTGATATATACTCCCGCACACATATATGTGCTATATGTATATATATACGCATACCTATATATGTTTATATATGTATCTCTATACATATGTATATCGATCTATAGATTCAACGGTTTGTCAGTGTGAACACACATCTTATACACATCTACATGCTGTAGGTGCATGTGTATGGCTACCTAGCTGTCCGGGCTTACAGATGTTCTGTGAGGTAGCCAAGTAGGTATGATTCTCCTTCTTCTCCTTGTTGTGGAGGAAGCGCCCAAGTGCGCTTCTAAACATTCCTGTGTGAGATCCTGTTAGATAAGTAACTTTGCTCATTCACAACTTGACAGAAGTTCCGCAGAGACTGCGAAGAACATAGAACATCTTGAATGAGTGAAGCCTATCACCATCTTCCTTCTTTCTAGATCTATCCTGTCCATGCTTTTGACCCATGTACACCATGGAGAGCAAGTAAAACAACAGCGATTCGTATGCACCTACCTAGAGTACCTCGCATATATATATGCTACGTATACAGATATATATATCTAGGGCGCAGTGATACACACGCGTATGTATACTTGGATAGAGGCGAGAGGGTACGAAGGACTCTCCATTGAGCGTGAAGTAAAAAAGAGTAAGATAAGTGAATCTTGTACGTATCTTAGACTCCATCTGTGTCAACGCTCTTTCTTTCTTTCTCACTC
>NW_027162604.1:1568-1793 GCF_002600585.1 Cystoisospora suis
CATTCCTCTCAAAGAAGTGGGAATTGATGTGAAACCTGAAGTGCGGATTGCGGCGGTTCAAATGGCTCCTGACCTCCGAGAAACAGCTGTAGTTGCAGAACCAAGTGTACAGACAGTCGCAGTAGAAACCGTACCTACAGGTGTTGAAGCTTTCGCTCAAACCGATCCGGTGAGACCATCACGGAAACGCAACATTATCCTTTCTTACTCTTTCTTTCCTTCTTT
>NW_027162604.1:1860-5249 GCF_002600585.1 Cystoisospora suis
AAATCTGTAGGTACTTTGTTTCTCCTTTACGTTTCTTTAGTGACGATACAGACAGTAGATCAAGAGATATCATAAACACGCTAAGATGAAGCTACGAAGAATACTTTATTTCATTTTTCTTGGCAGGGGATGACATCTTTGAGAAGAAGGATAAGAGAAGAAACTTGGGAGCTTTGCAGACTGTTCACATATACATCTATATATAGGTAGCGAGAGTTGTAGAGCTACATGTTCATGAGGGAGTAGGGTGTTTTATGAGTGTCCAAGCAAGAGAAACACACGGAGGTGTGTATCACATGAAGTCACCATGCCCTGTAGACACTGAAGAAACGTAAAGGAGAAGCTTCTACTGTATAGGTTTTGAGTGGATTCTTAGTGTTAAAGGCAAGAGTAGCTCTCCTACCTTTTGACTTGACTTGCGAGATCTACAGGCCTGTATATGTGAAGCTCTTCCGTCCTCTGTTTCATTTTGTGTATCTCCATACAGATACATACATACACATATCCATAGGCGTAAATCCATCTATAGATATGTATAGTATGTATGTGCGTCTTAGTAGTATGAGGTGGCTTCCCTGTGAGGCTGTCAGCAGTTGCATCGTTTGACTTCACTGTAGATGTGGGGAGAAGTCTTTGTGCTTTGTGTACAAGAGTGCCAGTCTCTTCTCTTAGAGCCTTTCTTCGGATGGAGCCTTGTATACCTTTAGATTCTTTTTTTTTCTTCTGATTCTCATTTCCCTTGAGTGTGTTTGGGTTGTCTATACAGAAGAAACCTTGTAAAGATACAGAAGTCCAGTGCGAGCTGCTGAAACCGCCTCCAAAGAATGCCGAGTCGACGACACAGACCGTCGATGAGTCCAAGGGGTCGTCAGGTGTACAGACAGACACCTCTGCCTTAGAGGATAAACACACTGAGACGGCATTCAATTGGCGTACATGGCCGAATCTACGAAGTAAGGATTGCGGTGCATGCTAAGAAAGAGAGGAAGGAATGTAATAGAGAGATGAAACACTTAAGAGAAACCATACACGTCGTTGTGTCCACACCCTTCAACGCTCGTCATATTCTCTTGCTGTCAGCAGTGGGTATTGCCGACCGTCCTCGTGTTTCGAGAGAGTAGATGGAATAGGACCAGGTGTAGGTACACCGCAGTCTCAACTTCGTGGGGTATGGCGACGTAGTCTTGCAGGCACGGTCGTCCTACAGGAAGGGTAGATCTTGTGGCAAGCATGTATGTGTATTTATATGTAGGCCTACATTTCTTTATCTCTCCTTGTGTGAATACCTTTGCTTGCAGAGTGTCTGGCTTTGGAAGGAGGAGATGAAAGCGATCTGTTCAAAGTCTTTTGTTGTTACAGCGACTACGATCCTGAGTAAGCTCTTTCTCCTGCTTCTTTCCCTCTCCTTCGCTTCTTTTGACACTTCTTCGGTCAAGCCTGATCCTGGGGCGTTCATCTCTAAATCTGTTCCGTGCTGTCTCCAGTT
Organism: Cystoisospora suis; assembly: GCF_002600585.1. Lineage (NCBI taxonomy): Eukaryota > Apicomplexa > Conoidasida > Eucoccidiorida > Sarcocystidae > Cystoisospora > Cystoisospora suis. The sequence continues at coordinate 3,347 of NW_027162604.1, forward strand.
GATCTGCTTTTCATGTAGCTCTCAAGACTATGGACGAGGCTATGCTTTTCTTCTTCCTCTTGTCGCGATCCTCGGATGTATATACATCTTCAGTAGTAGTAGTAGTCAGGCGGCGGAAAGATTCTACGTATATTTTCGATATAGGAATGATGCGCTACTGAATATAAGCTAGCATCGTCAGTACTGATTGGATCTTTACATGGATATGAATGCACGCGGCATGTATTCTGGTCCTTTCTTATTCTGACTTTCTCTCTCTCTAAATCTCTCTAATACATACGCGCGTATCACTAGGACACTTGGCCTTATGAGTGAAGTCGTTCCTCTGCGTGTTCTTTGTTGGAAAAAGCAGCTAAACATAGATGCGTGAGGGAAGGGAAGCGAGTCACACAGGCAGAGGGAGAGAGAGGCTTGGCGAGGTTCGGAAGAACCTTCTCCTTAGCACCCGGGGGGTTGTCGGCTCTCAGGAAGAAGGATGACCGGTGTTTGCTTCAGTCTTCCTTGTGTTGAGAAGAGCATCACTGAGTGTGGAGAAAGAAGGCTTATTGGAATGTCGTGCTATGCCCATGTAGCCAGACGTTGGAAGCGTCTTTTTTCTGGTGGTATTCATACATACAACTGAAGTGTGTTCCTTCCGGTGTACGTACAGACAAATGCAGAATATGATGACAGAAAAGGCATGCGCTTTGCTATGCAAGGACTCAAATATGATGGAGATTCCCTACCACCCGGAAGATGTAGGGATACCTCCTGAGCAAGCCAGACTTGTATATCGTGAAGGTAAGAAGAAAGCGAAGGAACCTGAGAAGCCTTCTTCCTTTTCAAGTTCTATCTCCTTCTCTTTATGCTTTTTCCTCTAGACCGTTCAAGGAAATCATCCTACCCTTAGGGTTGTTAGGTACGATGTACGAACTTAGTGTTTTCTTCTCTATGTTGATTCATGTATCCCTCTTACACATGGTGTTCTGTCTAGCTATCGTGTTTGGATGTCTCTCCACCTACTCGTGTTGCTTGTCGATTCGTCGTGTACACTAGACTCTTTCGATCTGCCTATCAGGAGTGTATTTCTATATATATGTCTTTCTGTTGTTGCACAGGGGAGTGTTCTATCCACGAAGTGCTGATAGATTTCGAGTACCTGATATGAGCGTACCATGCATATCCATACACCGGCATAGGCCTGTATCCATACGCATGCACGTATGTATACGTTCATGTGCATGGTGTTAAGTAGACAGAGGGCTGGATTTACCTTTATCAACCCAGACAAGCACTCTTTCTAACTCTGTAGGTATACCGGGACATCTACCTCAGACAGTCACACCCTATTCAGTACATGCATACTCATACATACACACGCATACTCATACATATTCATACATATTCAACCCTCCTGCTCTGTCCGTCTTCGCGCCGTGTAGTTCTTCTTGTCACTTGGATTCGCCTGTTTAACTTCTGCAGTCTTGATCTGTCGCCCTCCTTCGGAGCCCCTTCATCGAGCTCGCCGATCGAGGGGACGGCGTTCTCCTGATCACCGTCCTCAGCGTCGATTGTCTCCGGGGGGAGGCCGCCGAGATCCCCGAGGAGCTGCTTCCTCTTCTTCTACAGAAGGAGGCCCAGAAGGAAATGCTAGTACTGGCATTGCAGCTGAAAGAAAAGGAGAGACCTGTGATAGAGCTGTGTCAACTACCACCACACCAAGGGGGGGAGATCAGGAGGGAGGCAGTGCCGCTGCTGACGATGATGATGATGACGGACTTTCCACAGTTGGGACAGAGGCAGGGGTAGAAGAAGAGGAAGCAGACAACCGAATCACCTACATCGAATTCAAGGCTGTATGTCAAGTAATTGGTGGAGTGCTCTTGTGAAAAGAACTGAACTTTTCTATATCTATCTATCTATC
>NW_027162605.1:0-2647 GCF_002600585.1 Cystoisospora suis
GGGGGGGGGGGGGATTGGTTGCCTTTATTGCCTTGTGGAGCTTGATCGTCTCTTCCCGGAGGTTTCTGATCGAGGAGACAAGAAGATCCTCATCTTCGTGTCTATTCTTTTAGGTGGAGCATTTCCAATGCTTATGTCTTGTTTCAAAGGGATTCGCTGGTATCATGAGAAGAACCGCCCCATTCATAGGGAAGGGGGAAGGGGGGGGGGGGTTACTAGAAAGACTTTCATCTGAAAGAGAGAGAGAGATGAAGTGATAAGGGATTTTCCTTTTCTTCCTGGTTTTTCTCTTGTAGAGATGAGGGAAGTTTCTATTGAAAAGAATCGAGAGATGAATGCAGAGGGACAGGGCGGGTAACCACCTTTCTCTAGAGATGATCCGTAGTGTTGTGTGATAAAGCCACCATCCCTATGTGGAAGGGACTTCATTCATATAAGCAGGCTGTCTCTTCTTACCGAGTGTATATACAGATATATGTCGATAGGTTATCTCTTAGGGACAAGCACAGAGTGAAAGAGGATACCTCGTACGATCATCTCGGAAGAGGATTATGCTGCTATCATTGTTTGCTTCTTTCATATCTATGTTCTTTCATTTCTCATATACAGGAAGTGGAAGAGAAGATGAGTATAATGACCAAGAAAAAGGAGAAGAAGCGAGGGATCTATCTTCCCTGACCCTTTCTTCAACGCGTGCTTACAGGGGATAGATAAGATTTCGCACATGTCTTTTTGGATATGAGAGGAAAGGATACAAGTAAAGCTTTTCAAGTGGATCTATGCCATAGACAGCATATCATAGCATCGAATCTCCCCGGGATACGATGAGTCTTGTGTGGAGAAGAGGGGTCCGTCAGAAGTCATTCATTTTATGTCTATCAAACATAGCTCGATTAGTTGACATAGGAAGGGAGGGAGATATACACATCTCTTATTGATAGAAGATAGATGGGGGAGATTCAAGCGTCGGGATAGACAGATAGATCATCCGTGAAGATCTCAGTCACGGGGGGTGCAGAGAGTATGAGGAGGGTAGGATCCACAGATACTACATTACTGTAATGGAGGGTTCAGAGAGAAGGGGTAGGGAGGGCGGCGGCGAGATGTTTAGAAGAAAGAGCTACCTTCTTGTACTCGATTCAGTGAGATGGACAGACACCTCTCTCTCTTCCTCCTATGATCTATTTGTTCCTTAATCTCTCTATCGGTGTATCTATCTGTCTACCTATCTATCTCTATCTTTATTGATGTATCTATCTATCTATCGCAAGGGTGCGCTGATGGCTTAAAGGAAGAAAGCAAGTCGGGAAGCGAAAGAAAGATTGAGGGGAAAAGGTTGTCTACAGCAATGAAGGATGTGGATCTTTTTCATCCTGTTGACGCGTCAAATGAAGCGCTTCGTTCTTGTTAACAAGAGGGTCTCCATTCCCTCTTGTCTCTCGTGTATGGAGACTAGGAAAAGAGAGAGAGAGATCCCTCCTCATGATCTTGGCGCGAAGGAGGGTTCTGACTTTTCGAACGTTTTCCTCTTGTCTTTCTGTCTTTCTTTTCACCCTGTATGAGGTGTTTTCTCTCGAGGCTATTGAAGAGGAGGTGTCGAAGAACTTCTCTCTAGAGTATGGACGAAGTGTGTCTTCCAGATGAAGAAGCAGGATCGAAGAAAGATAGAAGAGAAGAGAAGAGGATGGAGAACGAAGGACCCCATCCATCTCTCTCTGTGTGCATCTGTAGCTACACATATGGAGATGTTTGATGGTATGTGCTCGGTTTTCTTCTTCTTCCCTTCTATTACGTGTATATAGTCATGCATCTCTCGTGCATGTATTCGTGTATATATACATATCTATCTCTCTCTATCTGTCTCCGTATGTATGGCGTGACTTTTCATATACGAGTTGTAGAGGTCATCTCTCTTTTTCCGCGTAAAGACATCCAGTCTTCTAAGTTCATATAAACAAGAGACAGACAAAGAAGGAGACAGACATCTATCTTCTTGTGCCTTTCCTACTGTCTTCTGGAGAATCGAGAGAAAGAGCGAGAAAGGAGTTTTCTTTCTCTTCCTTTCTTCAGATATAGAAGGGGATATAGATACATACAGTCTTACAATCCTCCCGCGCCTAAGGTGTTTTGGTCGACCAGAGAGAGAAAAGCAGATGAAGTTCCGATCTCGTCAAGAGAGAAAGTTGCTTGAAGAGAGAACATCACCACATTTCTTTTCATTCATGACTTGTGTAATTTCTTCTCTCCACTTTTCTCTATCTATAGTTGACGGTTTCTCTCTTTATTTTCACAGAACTTCCGCGTACATCTTCCTGCTCGACATAGACGTTTACGAGAGAGAGAGAGCTTGAAGAGGAAGATGATAGAGAGATGAATAGATGGATAGAGAGGATAGGATCAGATAGATCGATAGAGAGATAGAATAGTAGTAGTACATCGTAGATAGTATGAGATTGATAGATAGATACTTCGTCGTGAGGTGTGTTCATTCACTTCGGAAATGTAGAGGAAAAGGCCGCGTAGGGGGAGTCTTCTGCTAATGAGAGATGTTTCGCAAGGACAGGAAGAAGACGAAAAGTGCAGAGGCGACAACCCCGAAGCTACACGATCGGAAGGTGAAAAAGGATGAAGAAGAAAAGAAAATAAC
>NW_027162605.1:3121-3323 GCF_002600585.1 Cystoisospora suis
TCAGGAACATAAGAAACTTTTCACTCTTCCTGACCTCATCATTGCCTTACGTCAGAAGATTTCTGTCCTTTTCTCTTTTTCTTTGTTTTTCTCCTTTCCTCCTTTTTCCGAGTAAGGAAGTGCGAAGAGAAGAAAACGCCCACGGGGGGGGCGGGGGGGATGCCTGCCTGATCCGACCTTTGTGTAGTTACTACAGTGTTCC
>NW_027162606.1:0-2167 GCF_002600585.1 Cystoisospora suis
ATACTTTATTTGGTTACCCACAAGTGTGCTTGCAAAGAAACAGGCGTTTCGCAGGCACAGTTTGTCCTTTGTCATGCTCCACGAAGACGCGTCTGCGCGATGCTCGTCTCGGCTGCCTGTCACGCTCTGGTTCTGTCCAGCAGGTACCGCACAGACAGAGCCGCCGCGGGAGACAGGTAAGGCCGCGACCAGGACTGCTTCTCCACCGGGCGTATCCTTTTCCTCATATGAGCTCGTGGCCCGTCTTCGAAGGCGAGGTCGCTCCTGACTAGGACAGACTCTGGTAGTGCGAAGGTGGTTCGAAGTAGAAAGAAAAAACTCTCTCAGGCGAACACAGCGGAGGAAAAGTGCACACGGCAGGCAGCTAGCGGCGTCTTGGGTATACTAGGTGGTCTGATGTGTGCGTAGCGCTGTGCCCAGCAGACGTTTCGAGTACTGCTACGAAGTATCAATCTCTGTGGATCTTCCGTCGTTACCCTGGACCAGTATTGCCTTGTCCTCGCTCTCAGTCCCGTTGGTCCGCGGCGTGGACATCGGCATCTCTTTTTCTCTCTGGATCCCTGCTCGCAGCAGCAGCGGGCCCCCCCATCCAGAACGGCGACGAGTACGAACAGATATCAATTGCAAACGACATCGCTCGTCTCCTTCTTCGCAATGATGTTTCCCAGTCTCGCGTGGCCACCCGTAAGCAGATTCACCCTTCGGCCGCGTAGGGGATACCGGCGACAGTCGAGATAACGGAGGCCTACGCCGGTCCCGTACCAGTACAGTATCACATGGGAATAACGAGCCTGGGGAACTGCGAGTGCGTAGGCTGACCTGTAGTCTCTCCGGCCGGCGCTATTTGTCTTCGCTGTTGAAAACAGCATGCGATGGCAAGCCAGTTTTGTTTTTTTTTACTTCGGATGAACGCTTTTGACATCGATTTGTGTTCGTTGACTCCGAGTGCAGTTAGACCGAGGATGGGTTATACTTTTGGCGCTTCTCGGGGTTTCCGCGTGTGACTGACAGTTGAGGAATCAGACCTGTGGATCCACGATCTAGAAGCCGAAGAGATGGAAAGACTTCACTCCTTGGCTGCAACCAGGACAGCCTTCGAGGCAGATCCGACGACCGACCGACTCAATGATCTATTGACGGCAGCTTTCCGAAGTCAAGTCACTCTGATGAGAGCGTCAAGGGTTTTCCCGGATCGTCCCGGATGCAGAGGCATAGCTATGGGCCCCGCGCTGGCTCACTCGGCAACCGCCGCACTGGCAGGCCAGCTCCGTGATTGTTGGAGAGCTCTTGGAGTGACAAGCCCCACACTGAGTGCTTTACTCCGAGGCGTTGTCGCCACCGTTGGGTCGCAGACGCGGGCTTCTCGAGCGAAACTGTTCGTCGATTTGGTCCCCAGAGTACGGCGAGGAGTAGACCCGAAGGCACAAGAGGCATTTGTTGCTGAAGGAGAAGGTGAGTGGCAAACAGATGAGGCACACTAGGTTAGCATCGGGTGGGGACTCTTGGCAGCGGGAAACATATGATGAGCACCAGTGTCCTGACGTCTGGTAGAGAGGCAGAGTTGGGTGGCCCGACTTCGCGTAGTTGTGGACAGCTGTGACAATTGGTCAAGTGCGCGATGCTGCTTTGCACTGTAGATTCACGAACCTCTCAGGAGGCTTCAAAGCAGTCACAATCGGGAAATGCACGTTCTGAAGAGAAGCCGGCAGTCCATGAGAGCTGCACCACGCGGTCTCTCGGAGAGGGGGAGAACGCAAGTGTGGGTGAAAGAGTTGAGAGGTAATGTTGCGGCAGTACGAGTGCGTGTGTGGACACGCTTCTTTTCCTAGCAACTGCCACTCATCGAAGTGACGAACATGCTGAATCATATAGTGATATTTCTGGCAGTGATGTGTTGGTAAGTAGAAGGAACGCCTTCCTCCCACGACGCGTGGATTGTGTGTTTTGCTTTCATCTGTCGGGTGTGTATTGGCATTCAATGTCCACTTCAGCATTCGCAGCAGCCCTTAACACCTGGGCTCCCCTACAGATCCTGCAACTCTGGGTTGCTCAGGGAGACCTGAAGTTAGGTGAGTCTTTCACCACTGCTACGCAGCTGCTGTCGAAACAGTGGAAGACGAAATTTTATTGATTCGTATCACAAATCATCTGTCGGCAGGGCGGAGGC
>NW_027162607.1:0-372 GCF_002600585.1 Cystoisospora suis
GGACCAACTCACCCGCCGGCGAATCGAGCCGGCAAAAACACGGTTTCCACCCGATCCCGGGCAAGGAACCGTGCAAAACAGAAAGGAAATGCACAATTATGCACCCAACAAACCCCACATCCTGCGTCTGACGCAGAAGCACAACGAAATCCCCGCGGGCCGAAGCCGTCGCGCTAGGCCAGGCGGTCCCCATTGTGCAGTGTGCATGAGTCAGTCGATGTTTGATGAAAAGAAACTCGTTCCCAGCGCAAACTCTGCCAATAAATGGATGGCTTCTAGTGAAGGAAGCCTGACGTTTAGGCTCCTTCTGAGCCAGAAAGGAGTAGTGGACATGGTGAAACGGCCTCGCGCCGCACCGGAAGGGCTGCAGCA
>NW_027162608.1:0-200 GCF_002600585.1 Cystoisospora suis
GGTCGTAGATTGCCACTTGGTTTCCTTATCTCGGCGTGATCTGGTCGTTCTGGCATCGGTGCGTTCTCACAGCGATCGTCATTCTTAAAAATAGGGCAATATTTGATGACGATCGGGGCAGGATTGTAAACTCCTGACATTAGGCTTCCCTAGAAGCCCTAATCGTGGAAAGGTGCTGCATCTAAGTGCTTTCCGGCCCT
>NW_027162609.1:0-159 GCF_002600585.1 Cystoisospora suis
GAAGACGAAGTAGAAGAAGAAGTGCTTGTGGGGGGGGGGCAGTCGAGAGAGAGAAAGTGCGTAGGATCGATAAACTACATAGACATAGAGAGGTCTAGGGCAGATTCACGCATCGACACATATACGGGAGGCAGATGAGAGAGAGAGAAAACAAACACA
>NW_027162609.1:733-1061 GCF_002600585.1 Cystoisospora suis
TTTCTCACTTTTTCTTTCTCTTTCTTTTCCAGTGTGTTCCTTGTAGTTGCTTACATTTTGGGGACGGCAGTACTTTTGATCTCTCTTGTCTGCTTTCGCATTCATAGGAGTCCCTCCTCCACCTCCTCCCCCTCCATGATGACTATGGCTATTATCTCTTCTTATAGCGTCAAGAAATCCAAGTAAATCGAAAGGAAGATATTCAAACACTATCCACACACACCCCGCTGAAGCCCCCCCCCCAGCAGGCTGTGGATGAAAGTGATTAAGGCCTCCTCCTCCTGCTGTTCGATGGGGGAGGTTTGGAGCGCTTTGAGGTGTACATACA
>NW_027162609.1:1444-1652 GCF_002600585.1 Cystoisospora suis
GAGATGTATATATATATACATATTAAATAAATGTCCCTTCATATATACGATTCCCTAATGTGTACGTACATCTAGATCTACATATATTCTAGGTGGAGAGAGAGAAAGAGGTGGGAAGCAGAAGAAGTGACTGGGCCTGCCTGCCTCTCCTGCCTGCCTGCCTGCATGCATGCCTAGCTGCCTGCCTCGCTCTTTCTCTCTCTTTCTC
>NW_027162610.1:0-202 GCF_002600585.1 Cystoisospora suis
AAAGAAAGAAAGAAAGAATTGTCCTTCTTTCTAGAACGATAAGAAGAAGAGGAAGGCTACTAATACTTCCCTCGCTCCTTCAACTCTAGACACGTCGACACTTGGAAAAGAAAATATAAAATCTAAGTCAAGGAATGAGGAACGAGCGATCAGCCGCTGCGGCTACAAGCACCACACCTACACACCCCCATTGAAAGAAAGA
>NW_027162611.1:0-161 GCF_002600585.1 Cystoisospora suis
TGGTGGTCGATCGGTTTTCAAAGATGGCCGAGTTCGTGCCCGTGCCTTCCGCTATTATAGCCGAGCAGTTTGCGAAGCAGAGCGTGTCTGGTTCTTGCACCGGTTGCCTACATCCGTCGTGTCTGACCGGGACCCGAGATTTGTGAGCGCATTCTGGAGTT
>NW_027162611.1:533-811 GCF_002600585.1 Cystoisospora suis
TCGTCATGGTCTCATCTCGCCTTCTACGAGGCCATGGCTTAAGGGAGAAGAACCTGTCTCCGTGCCGGGAAGGCCCCTTTACTGTCCTAAAACGCGCTGGCATATCTTGTGGACTTCCGCGTTGAATGAGACTGCATCGTACGGTAAGTATAGGATTTCTGCGCAAGTATGAAGTTTCGGCGCGCTGACCGCTCCCGCTGCCTTCTGTCGGCACCCCAGCCTCCAGCCGGCCCGACTGGCACCGGCCTCGCCCAAGGCGGACGGAGGAGCCCGACGCA
>NW_027162612.1:0-2712 GCF_002600585.1 Cystoisospora suis
ACAGGCAACTTAATCCTTTTCTCTATACGCTTACGACTGTTATAAGGGCTCGGTAGTCCGGACACTCCCTTATCAAACATACCTTTCCCTTGGGTCCCTACCGTTTGTATTCTTCCTCCTTTAGTCGTAGCCCTCCTTACTCTTTCCACTCTTGTTTTCCTACTCCTTTCTNNAGGCGGTCCTAACGTCTGGCGCACCTCTCTCTTGTTTTCCTACTCCTTTCTCCATTCCCCTTATTGTCGCTTGTAATCAATGTGTTACACCTCCGCTTAATTCCCTCACCTCCAGGTCCCCTGACGACCTCGTTCTTCTCAAGTGGGGCTTCCTCCACACCTGTCTTGACTGTCTCATCGCTCATGGTAAGGGCTGGCTTCCTGACCCGTGCCAGACCCTTTTGTTGCACGATTCGTTTTACGACGTTCATCCACCGACACAATACATCATCTTTCTCCACACCGATGAATTCACTTTTGGCCTTTCTCGTGTTTAACTCCTGGATGTAGTCCAGTAGTTCATTCTGAAGAAGATAGTTAGTTTCCAATAATATTTGATAACTTGCTTTCCTCAAGGTTAAACCATCTCCTTTCCACTCTTCATCCAACTCGGGACGTCTATCATCTGCTTCTTTCCACTTCTGGACGTTTACCATGGGGAAATTCAGCCTTCGAGTCGAGGGTGTTCTCTTGGTTATCACCAAACACGTCATTCCTCCTCTCAACCTTTTCCTGCTATTCCAAAATCTTGTTTGGCCCCACTCATCTTCTGCCGGCGCTCGTATTCTCTTCCTGTTCCCAAGGGTAGATTGTAGCCACGGTTCCATCTCCACCAATTTAAGGAAGTCATCTGTGTTGATTAACACCTCTTTCTTTTCTTCGCCCCAAAATTGTCCCCCGACCACCATTCCTTCGCTTCCTTGAATTACGAACTCCCCCCTTTCCTCACTGGCTCTTACCATTGTCGGTCCCGTTGCACAATTGTCCCTTATTTCTTTCCCATGGTTCCAAGAATTGGCACACACCTTAGGTTCACTTACTCCGTTCAGCCCCCCTTTCTCCACCCAATAGTCTTCCCTATCTTGGTAGACCTTCCTCCTTGAGTTCACACCCCTTCCCTTTCCTCGTCTCTGGAGGTCCTCCTTAATTAACGAAAGCACTTCCTGGAAAAAACCTCGGAATTCGGATCCGACGTTCCTAATCGTATTACCCGAACACACTATGATAGCTTGAATGATCCTGAATGATGCTTTACACAACGTTCTCACACAGGATCTCTGGAGTTTCAGAAGCCTCAAAACGCTGACGGTTACCGCTCGAACGGCCCTAGTTGACGTTCGAAGAACGAGAGCTCGACTTCCGGAAAAAAAGGAAAGCCTCCAGGCTTGAATCCAGCTCTCCAGGTGTGCAAAATCCGGATTTCCAACATTATCCTGACACAATCCACGTGTTTCTTCCTCCACTGATTCCTTTTCTAGACTACTTATACCCCCTATCCTTTCGATTATTTGGTTTTTTAGGCTTCCGTCATCAATATTTGACCGGTCACGGGCCCGTTCCGGGTCTTCCGGTGCTTCCCGCACACCGGGCCGTTCCCCGGACGTTCGCCCGACTGCGTCTCCCATCGCTAGTCTTGAAGCTCGATTAACCTCTCGCTTCCTCTTGCCCCAATTCATTATCTTTCGTATTAAAAAGTGTAGTGTCCCTTCAGTTTTACCGTTTAGGTTCGCTTTTTTAACTCTTCTTAATAAAGATAACGTTACCGCTGGGTTCTTTCGGGCCTTTAAGTCAGTTCTTTGGTTCGGGTCGACCGAGTAACGATCCTCCGGTCGGTCCGTCCCCGCTCTCCTCTTTCGACTGAATCCTTCTAGTTGCAACGAATGCCCCTTTTCCTCTCTACTACTTGTTCCTTGACTCTTTCGGTTAATGCCCAGCTGGTTTCGGTCGTCTTCCTCGGCGGGATCTTCCTTGTCACCGAGCGGACTGCTCATCCTACCGTCACCTTGCCGGCTCCTGGCCCCCTCAAGCTCTTCCTTGAGTTGAAACTCTTGGTTTCTCGTCTCCCTGCTAGTATCGATTCCTTTTGGTATCAGAGCGTGTGTATTCAGTATGTCTTGGGCGGACCTTCTTATTTCCCGTTTCTCTCCGCCCCGTCGCTGTCGAGTCCACCACCAGCGGGTAGCTCGCTCCCTCCATATGGATGAAGACGAATCTTCAACATCGGAATGCAGTGAGCAGGAATTCGACCTCTCANNGATGACGTTGTTCGTCGTCTTGGCGACGAACACCCTCCTGAGTGTTCCTCCATTTGGGTGAGTGGTTCTTCCTCCACGTACCTCCTCAGCATATCATTACCTCCGTAGCTTATTTTCATTTCCAGGTCCCCTGTAGGCCTTACACTCTGCTGTTTGCAGCGTCGGGGAGTCTTCATCTCCCCCGAGCTTGCTCCTCCCGTCGGCTTTAAGTCCTCCCCTACTATGATCATAACCTTTGGCGCTTTATTCCCTCCTCCCACCGACGGTTTGGTCGTTGTTGGGTGGAGTTTAGCTGAGGGTGCTTTCCTAATAGCCTTGTCCGCTAATCGGGCCCGGTAAGTTGGTTTTAACCCTCTAGCAGACCCTTCTACACCATCATGCACCGGCCTCATCTTTTCTTCAAGGCCCAGTCCCTGCATCACCTTCTGGTTGTTCCCTAACTTCCACAGTTGATCCGGCTGTTT
>NW_027162612.1:2757-2981 GCF_002600585.1 Cystoisospora suis
TCAGATCAAACACACATCCCCATAGTTTTCTTGTCTTTTTTTCAGGCATTATCCTGGACAATATCGCTTTCCGGAAGTCCTCGGTACGTTCCGGTCCTTCCATGTGTCTTAGAGAGGTGAGGTTTCCCCTTTTCTGTTCGCCATACTCGTGTTACTGGTCCTTTCGCTCATCCTTCTTTCCCTGTCGTTGCGTTTGTCTCTTCAGCTCCGGGTCAACTCTTTGG
>NW_027162612.1:3050-7202 GCF_002600585.1 Cystoisospora suis
CGTCAAGATCACCCAGTAAGTCAGCTTTCGTTTCCAACTCTTCACTTCCTTGTTCCCGGCCTTTGGGGCTTCCATTAGAATGCCGGATCAGCCTCCTTTCTTCCACCCTGAAGCTCTCATGATTCCCTCTCACTCCTTCCTCCTTGTGCTTGTGTTCTCATTCGTCAACCCCTTCGGAAATAAGAGATAGGTCTTCTTCCTTATGCTTTGGGTTGGCCCGGAGGACAATCCTCCTTCCTGGGAATCTCTTGGGGCCCTCCGTCCTTTCTGGAGAATGTTGACCCTCATGGGGGGTTCCCAATGTCCGTTTCATTGTTTGTCGGAGGGGCACGGTTTTTGTACCCAATTTCCGTACCCTCCTTCCCCCGGTCAGAACTTGTTGGCCTATCTGGCCTCCTGGGTTCCCAGTCCCCATGCTTGGTACACCGGCCCTCCTGGGGCTTATATGCGCAAGGTTCCACGTTGGGCACGTCGTCCCAAACTTTACCTTCCATCCGTTCGTCAGTGTTTTCCGTGTACTGGCGGGTTCACCCGTATCCGTACCTGTAGTCACGTTTGGGCCCATAGGAAATGGGTCCTCTGCCTCCACCGCTTGCCTGCCACTTTCAAACGTTGGATAACCACTATCTTTCCCGCTTCGACTTATGGCCACTCTGAACCTTGTCTTGCTCGTCACCTGTTCATCTGCTCTTGGGATTTTGGCGATCCCACTCCCGGGGATCAATTTCTTACTTGGCATAGTGTCAAGTATAGGGGTTCTCCTCCGGAGTGCACCATACGTAGTGTCTTGACTGGTTTCCGTCTCCAGGTCCCCTTTCACTTCCTCCTTGCTGGTGCCGACATTATCTTGTACTCGTCCGCATGACGCGCCTCCCAGAATCGTCTCCGTGCCTTTTCCTTTCTTCTTTCCCTGCTGAGAAGTTTCCTTTCGTGAGTCTTGGTAAGCTTGGGGACTGCCCAAATTCGGGGTAGATACATCCAACATTCCCGAAAATTACCCTTACTAGTCTTCCGAAGGATCTTCGCTTTGGGGGTCGGATCTCCTTCAAGTTCCCTGCTCTTCCCTGTTTTTAACCCACCACTTAATTTCTGTCTTTCACAGTTCCTCTTAGTTATCCCGGTTTCATGGCCTCGATCCCTTCCTTTTAGCTCAACCATTACCGAACATATGCCTTCCCTAACACTTCGTTCGGGCCTTTTCAATTCCTGAGACCACTTCCCAGGTTGTTGACACTTGATAGCCACTTTGGGTAGTTTTTCCCCTTTGAACTCACTTTCCTCGAACAAGTATACCTTTAGCCAATCCTCATCTTGTAGCTTGGGCATACGGGGAGATCCCCTGGTTGCTCTCGAGTGAACTCCCCACTCACTGAGAGCCATCAGTTTCCCTCTTCACGCTTCCTTACTATTTCATTTGTCCCTTTTTTGGGACAATTCCAGCTGAAGTGGCCAGGCTCACCACATGTGAAGCAGAAGTAGCGATAATCCCTCTCACCTTCTTTTACTCTAAAGCCAGGGTTGGTTTTCTTTTCTTCGTCCCGTTTGTTTTCCCAGGTTTTCTGGTTTTCATTTACAGTATACCCCCCTTTGGGTTTAAGTTGGGGATAATGATTCCGTGAATTATATCCCCTGTTTCTCCCTCCATTATCATATGTATGCTTGTGATGTTGCATTCCAGGTTTCCGATTTCCAATTATCCCTCTACCAGGTTGTAACGGGGGAGGTCCGCTCCGTTCTAGCGGCCCCGCTTTCCAAACGACTCCAAATCGTGGATTAGGTTCCGGAGCCTTCGGCCATCCTCGATTGTGCTGTTCAGGCCGGGGATTCACCGACACATACGTAGGTCTGCGAAACTCTCCTCTCCTTTCATGCTTTCGGTCCTCCCTATCTCTTTTCTCATTTTCCACATCTTTCCACAGGTATGTAGCTAATTTTATGGCCTCCGACATTGTGCTAGGTCTACACACGTAGACAAACCTCCGAATCTCAGGATTTAATCCTTCTACGAAGTATTTTAGCTTATCTTCTCCAGGTATCGCCGGACAATCGGCCACAGAATTATTGAAACGCAGCAAATACTCCTTGACACCTCCCGTCTGTTTCACTTTCTTTATTCGCTTTAGTGCGCCTCTTAAATCATATCCCCCGAACTGTTCTTGAAGTAATACCTTCAGTCCTCTCCAATCATATGGCCTCTCTTCTTCGTTCAGCGACATCGAATACCACTTCGTCATATTTTCGTCCAAATAAGAGAGTGCTATCCTGAGTTTCCCTCCTTCTGGGACATAATTTCTGTCTAGAAACATGTCCATCTGTGCTATCCAAGCGACTGGTTGGTCGCCGGTAAAAACACTAGGTCCCCTCGAAAGCGCTGAAGTCCTTTCCTCGATCAACGTCTTCAGCATCCGCTCCACCTCGGTGGACGACTTCATCGTGGATTTCTCCGATCTTCTTGGAGGGATTTCCCCGGAGTATGTCATTGAGCCACCATAGGTAGAGACAGTGCTCCCCAAATCCAGCTCTCCCTTCACTTTAGTGAAGATAGGGTAGGAGAGCAGCTCTCCCTTCACTTTAGTGAAGATAGGGTAGGAGAGCGCATCGTATTCCATCCCTAATCTTTCCACTTTAACGGGTCCAGTCGCCACCTTCTCCACTCTTCTGCTCGCTCCTAGCGTCCGTTCCTCTCGCACGACACTTGTGGCTCCTGGCTCCACGGTTCCAGGCCCTCTCACCTCTTGAATCGGGTCCTTCACAATCTCACCACCCAAGTCTGCCCGTTCCATCTCCCCCGAAATAACGAGTTCCAGTCCCCTTACCGGGCGATCACCTTCGCAGCGGCTGAACTCTCCTGGCGTACCGTTAGCCCCCCTTTGACGACACTTCATACGATTTTCAACGCTCTTCCACTTTCACTCCCATCCCCAAACCATGCGGTGCTACCAAGTAAATATACAAGATATTAACTAACTGTCACAGATTTCAGGCGGATCTCGACGACGAACTCCCACATTCTCTCCTCTAGACAGTCCTGCCTTGCTCCAGTTACTTATCTTGGAAGGGATCGGCCGAGCCGTCAATTCCCAAGGTGTTACCTTGGTGCTCTGGGTGGTCAGGCACTTCGTGGCTGTGGCGGAAGGTCACAGACTGCAGTTCGGGCCTATGGACCACGGGCTGAGGAGAGTTGAAATCCTGTAGTGTCTGTTCAAGGAGTTAACGTGCTCAATTTCCCGAGTCCAGCAATCCCCGGTCCCCGTCTCACTACCCCCTACCGTATAGTCCTCTCTCCTTTGTCGTCCGCTCAGCTAATCGACTGGTGGGCTCTTCTGCTCTCCGACCACTCTCCCTCTCAACTTAGGTTCCTCCTCGGGTCGGTTATCTCTTACCGACTGGCTCTCACCGCCTGTTGCTTTCGAGGGTCTCACTGTCTCCCCCTCTCCTTCACACCTGCTGCGCTCCCAAAAAAGGTTCCCGGGTGTGCGGACCGTATACCACGAAGATTTCACGCAAAGAAAGGTCAACCTTTTTGAGTTCACTCGACTGTTCTTTCAACCAGGTCTCTTTTTTCGACAGACATCGATTTCGTTCGGTGTCTCCAGCTGTGTCTCCACAGCCTCTCCACCGTTCACTCTCACGCACGCCACTTCAAGGACTTCGTTCCACGGCACTCTCTTCCCCTGTCACACTAGCCAATCACTAAGGCTTTTTTCTCTCCGAAAAAAAAAGGGCACATAAAAAGTTCTCTCTCTTCTCTCTCTCTCTTTTCACACCCTCCTTCTTACGGTTGATAATATCCCCCCGCGTCCGGCCTTGGGGCTCGTCCGGCCTCCCCCTGCCTTTGGTGTCTCCGCGCGAACCGCTAACTGGACATGCGTGTCTTGGTGTCTCCGTGCAGATTGCTAACTGGACATGCGTGTCTTGGTGTCTCCGGGTATGAAATGAAGCATTCTTTGAGGAAGTCTTGCTAAGCTGGTGTAAAACCCCTAAACACACCCTGCCCGCTCAGCACACTTGGTCCTTACGATGACACTGGAGGGTTTCTTACTAAACTAATTTTACTCGGGACACTTGGAAAGGTGCTTAACTAGATTCTGTTCTAATCTGGGTCAGAGCCAAGTCTCTGACAGGGAGAGACTGGGACAGGCACCTGCAAGC
>NW_027162613.1:0-317 GCF_002600585.1 Cystoisospora suis
GTTCTGTGTTACCTGTGTGTTCTATTGTGCAAGTGCGGCGGTGGATTAGAAAAGGGGAAGTGAAATGGTTGGGATTTGTGAAGTTATCACCCGTGGAGAGTGAATTCTGCGGAAACGTCAATTCTCTACGGCAAGATGGACTGCGCGCGAGCGATGTACAAGACGAAGCTTCGGCGAAGCCAAGCGAGCGACTGCGGACTCAAGGCAACCCGCTAGAGGAGAGTCTAGCAAAGGTTGTGGATAAGTACGCGGACCTTTTTCAAGATCTTCCACCGGGCGGAGTGAAGGAACGCCCAATCAAACATCATATCGCGTTG
>NW_027162614.1:0-878 GCF_002600585.1 Cystoisospora suis
CAGGCTTTGGCGGGCATATCAGATTGGAGAGCGAAAGAAGCGGAAGCAGGACCGGATCCTACAATTGTGCAAGACACTCATAGAACAGGAGTCCTCATGGGTCCTTCCATGTAGTCGATGAGTAGCTCCATTGAAACACATGCACACCCAATGAGGAAGTACAACCAGCAGAGTAACGACGCACGTCCATAAAACGTGGAGAGAGGCTTAACTGGATAATCTCCGACAACCCTCATGGGAAGTACTGTTAACGCTTCATTCCTTCGTCTCGCAGCCGCTCTTCAGCGACCGCTGAATGGCTTCGGAACGCAAGTGGCCGAACGCTGCGAACTTCCGGCGACCCAATACAAGGTCACGGGCAATGTTCCCAGCTGGGCTGAAAGCAAAAGCAAACGCCGCACGCCTTGCTATATTGTCACCCGAGCTTGAGGTGGAGTGCAGACTTGTATTGCTGAAGCGCGATTCTTTGGTGAAGATCGATGCACGTAAGCCGCAAGGCAGAGAGATGGCACTGAAAACTCTGTTTTCCGATCTCGGGCGAATTATTCGGGGTGTGATGACCACAGGAGACGATTACTCTGCTTGGACAGGCCGGCACATGACAAGCTCGGCGGCCAGCCAAGGCTTCCTCCGAAGCGTCATGCTCGCGTCATTGTATTGTTGCTGTGCCCCTCCAGGCTCATTGATCAGTGGGCATACCGTAGCACAAACGCGCGCGGCCGTTGCGCGTCCCGCCATGCCGCGGGTTGTGGCGTGTTTGGTCTGAGCGGCGGGGTCGCTCATTTAGATTCTAGGCTCTTTCCGTGCAAGACTTCTCTGACTCACTTTTCGTACGTTCGCTTCCTTTTCTGTTTGCGGTCGTCGGGGACGTACGGTTG
>NW_027162615.1:0-366 GCF_002600585.1 Cystoisospora suis
GAACTGGGGCACGAACATTCTGTGGTAGGACGCCAGACCGTAGAACCGCTTGACTTCCTGCTTGTTCGCCAGAGGACTTCTCCAGTTTGCTAGTGCTTGTATTTTTGTTGGGTCCGGTAGTAACCCTTCGCCGGGAAGCACAAATCCCAAGAATAAGACAGAGTCTCGGTGGAACTCGCACTTGCCTCTGTTCGCATAGAGCTTGTAGCGGCGCAATCTTTCTAGTACTTCGCGCAGGTGCCTCTCATGTTCTTCTACTGTTTTGCTGAATACTAGTATGTCGTCTAAGTACACTACGACGGTTTTATCAAGCAGGTCCCCCAGCACTTCGTGCATCACTGACTGGAACACGCTAGGCGCGTTGGC
>NW_027162615.1:680-1022 GCF_002600585.1 Cystoisospora suis
CCCATAGTCTGCTGACTTGACGCAGGCTTCGTCCACCTTGAACCAGTACCTTCGGCGAAGAACCTAAGATGCTGACTTAGCCTCCTCGGCGGCTAACTCAGCGTTCTGGCAAGTCCCGTTCGTTGGCTACCCCTCCCGTGAGGGTCCCTGACCTCTCGGACTCTTCCTAACCTTGCGGGACCGCTGCCTGTAGTCGATCCTCTTCTGGCTCCCCTTGAGGCTCTACGGGCCCGGGCGGCGAACAGCTGATCTGTAATGATTCTTGGTGTCCCGTGACATCACTCCTTCGGGAAGCCGAAGCAGCCTTCGCGTAGTCTCGGGACACCAAGAATCATTACAGAT
>NW_027162616.1:0-668 GCF_002600585.1 Cystoisospora suis
TAAAGATCTACTCCCTCTCTCCCCCCTGACCGCCTATGTACGTCCATTAGTTAAATGGATGAAGTAGAACTTCTTGCATCAAAATAAAGACGACGACGGGTGCTTCGAAAAGGAGGAGACAGAAAGTAGAGAGGGAACAGTAGACGCATTACAGCTCTATTGGAGACAAGACATACACTAGGAGAAAGAAGATAAAACAAGTTTGTCTCTCTTTGGCTTCTTTTTTCCCCTTCTTCTCCCTCTCCCTCTCTCACGCTTTCCAGCGTGAAAAAGAGACAACGTATTCTTCTTTCTCATTCAAGGTCTTCTTCTGTGGACGAAGGACTTCTTGAGCGGTAAAGGCGAAAGAGGAAGAAACGAGTACTATTTTAAAAGACTTCACTAAAAGAGAGAAGCGAAAAGATGAGAGTACGAGAGCGAGGTAGAAATCTCTTTGGTCTCCTCCAGATCATTCATCTTGAAGATAAAACGACTAACTTATCAAGGAGGAGGGAGGGAGTAGATCTTTAACCTCTCTCTGTTAATGTTGTCACGAGCACGAAGAAGACAGTCTTCCTTTAAACATAGTGCACTTTTACCCTCGAAGAAGGAGATGGACTGCCTTTTTGATCCAAGAGAAGCACATGAAACAAGAGCGGGAGAGAGACAGAAGTCCACCGTCTATTAGA
>NW_027162616.1:958-1734 GCF_002600585.1 Cystoisospora suis
TCTTTTCTTTCTTTCTCTCCCTGTCTCTCTCTTTGTCCCTCTATCTGTCCCCCCTTTGCATGCGACGTCGAATCCGTAGGAGAGAAAGAAGATGTTTGTTTTGTCTTGTTCTTTTTCTGACGAGAGTTTTGACGAAATGAATGAAGAGAACGAAGGAGTTTCTTTACCCTTAGAGATCAGCATTGAGCCATGGAGAGTCGGGTCCAAACATGAAGGAGGTGACTCGTACAAGTTGTCCAGCCGTCCATTGGCCTTCCACTTGATGCCCTGTAGCTAATCGGAGAGTTCCATTTCCTTCTTTTCTCCCAGCGATAAATTCCCCTTCATAGGCTGTCCCATCTTCAGCACAGAAGAAAACCCCAGTCCCATGGCGTTTATCGTCAGACCATTGGCCCTCGTATCGATTCCCATTGGCATAGGTAAAAATTCCAAAGCCATTAGCTCGGTCATCTGACCATTGGCCTTTGAACCGGTCTCCGTTAGCATAGATGAGTTCTCCTTCGCCATGCTTTTTAGCGTCCATCCAATCTCCTATATATTTATCTCCACGTGTATAAGTGAGGGTACCTTTTCCATGGACTTTATCCGCTTTCCAATAGCCTTCATACTTCTCGCCATTTTGATAGGTTAAGACACCATAGCCTTCTTTCATATCATGAGCCCATTCACCTTCATACACATTTCCATTAGGAAAGACATAAGTACCTTTGCCATGCATTTTGCCATCGATCCAATCCCCTTCATAGACACCTCCATCAGAATAGATATACTTGCCA
>NW_027162616.1:1767-9106 GCF_002600585.1 Cystoisospora suis
GCTAACATAAGTGACGCTACCTTTCCCATGACGTTTATCATCTCGCCATTCTCCTGTATAGACATCACCCTCGGCATAACGATATGTACCCCGTCCATGCATCTTCCCATCCACCCATTCACCTTCATATTCATCTCCATTACTATAAGAAAGTTTGCCGAAGCCGTTGATACGCCCCATCTCCCATTGGCCTTCGTAGCGATTCCCACTCGCAAATTGAGCTACCCCTTGGCCATGAATACGGTCCTCCACCCATTTCCCTTCATACGTCGCTCCATCTGCATACAGAAAACGGCCATGACCTTCTCTCTTGCCAAACACAAACTCTCCCTCATACTTCTCATTCCCACTGTAGATCAAGGTCCCTTTCCCGTGAAATAAACCATCCTTTATCTGCCCGTGATAGGCGTGACAGCTCTCCATCGTTTTTGAAGGAAAGAGCTATGACGAAGAAGAAGACGAATGGACTACGAATGGTTGGCGAAAGGCAACACGGAAGGGTTGTCCGTGTTATGATTCTGGAAAAAAAACCGAGAGAAGTTGAGAAAAGGATGCAGGGCCTCTTGAGTAAGAAAGCCGGAGATGAGGTAGATCAGGAACAAGGAAGGAGAGAGGCGGGCAGGGAGGAAAAGAAAAAGAGAGAAATGAAGAAATACAACGGTTAGATTTAGAGGTGGTAATGGTAGGTCTGCGACCCAGTGTGGTTTCTCGTTTTCAACTACGAACTGCGAAGTTGAAATGACGGGAAAGGGGAGAGCCCTGAGAAAGGCTTGAAGGAAACATAAAACTTGTGTTCGCCTTGAGAGCGTTTGAGAAAAGCCATGAGGACCCAAGGCGAAGACACGAAGAAAGACTGAGAAGAAGGAGTCTGAGCCAGACAGACACCTGGACAGATAGAACGCGACACTTTGCCCCCTGATGCATGAGAAAAGAAAGCGAACTGCTGCGGTCCCAGGGAAATAGTGGCGGAGACGAAAGGACGACGACCTGTTGTTGGCTTGTAAATTTAAAGAAGCAAACAAAGGGAGGCCTTTGTCACTGGCAGATGCAGAGAAAAGACGCGAATAGAAGCATACCACAGCGCTAGAAGAGCCGTCGTCACAGGAGTTGTCGTTGTGAGTTAGACACTGGATGAAGATGACTTAGGAAAACAGTAGAACTCTCAAACGCTAACTCGCATGTGAGTTTTAAGAAAAGACAAGAAAATTGAAATCTTCCCAAGATAAAAGGCCTCGTGCAGGTGACGAGTTCACATGGATGATAGACAGGATTTCCCACGGAAGAAAAAACATCACCCGCGCGTCCACACTCCTCGTCTTCTTTCCCAAGCAAGCTTCTTTCTCATTCCACGGCAGTCAGCTAAACAAAGAGAAGTCCAACTTCAACAGGAGTAGTCCCTGAGACTTCGCTCCAAAGTAAAGAAAACCAATCCTTGGTGTATTCACAGCATCAAACTTGCTGGCAACCCGCTGGCAACGTCCGCGCGAAGACAGCCGACGTCCACGCTGCTGTGCCGCCTAAGACTCGTCTACGATGGCGGTGTAAGCAGCGGGTGATCAACTATTGACGAAGCTTGTGTTCTTCTCAGAACACCCGAAGAAAAGTGGCCTCAATGACTTGAAAAGCTAAGAAGATAGACTCGAAATGATTGCTGGGATTCCAGCGAGGAGGACGAATGTCTGGCTCAACTAAGAGTCACGCACAGGTCACCGCCGGCCTCTCCCCCTAGAGCGGCAACGGAGGGGACGAGAGCAGCAACGGGAAGAACGTGCTTAGTACAGTAAGCTGCTGCTATTGGATATGCGGGTCAACTCGACTCCAAGAAAAGATCTTCAATGGAAAATCGACCATCAGTGAGCTGAAAGCGTGCTTTCAGAGAGCGGTTCCGTTGTGTCTTGACACCGTCGTCGACGCTGGATGGGCAACTCGACAACAGTCGCCAGGGGTGGAGCCCGACAGCAAAGACAGCAGCAGCCGGGGAACCTCCCGGAATGACAGGAAGCCGTACTTCACCCTGAATGACAGGGGGGGAGCCGCCTGGACCTTCGCGCTATAATTCTCCCGTGCTTCTTACACACCGGGCAGCCCGAGGATTCAAGACAGAATGAATGGTTCTCTAGACGTTTGCCTCGGGGTAACACATTGAATGATACTCGGCTGAAAGGGAAAGTAAACAGCTGTATGTTCTCAACATGCTTTTTCGCAGTGAACGGACATAGTGAGCTTCTGCGAAAGAGGTAGACGGTAGTAGCACGATCAAACTACACTCATTGTGCACGGAATTTGCGCTCAAGTGTGACTGCCAAAACAAAGAAAGACTGTATTGCCTATGGCAAGCGGGACTTGCTCACTGGTTGTTCTGGGCTGATGAACCCTCGTTTCACCACTCTCCTTGAAAGGAAACAGACAGGGGGATTCAAGAGGAATGCGGGTGCTCTAAAGGGATGGCTAGTCAGAGTAACAACTTGCGGCACCCGTGGTTTTGAGCGCCGCCCGTATCCGTGATTCTCCGAAACGAAATTCAAAGAAAATCCATCCCGGAGGATCTTGCTGAGTGGAACTAAGAGAGTGCTACCCGTGGACTGAAGGTTGAGAGTGTAAGGGTGGTAGACCTGACGTTCCCAAGTGGGTGTGCTAGCTTTCACTGATGAGGATTCTTTGAAGTATAAAAGCACACCAATCAAAACTCTGCATTATGTCCAGCTCTGTCAAATAAGTCTGGTCCGATTCCCCTCACCGAAGTGGACAAAATTCTAGGGCAATCTCCATGATTAACACGACTTCGAACAATGACCCGGGCTCAATTTTGTATCCAGTGTTTCGCGGCTGTGCTTAGTACAAGCAAGGTTCACCATCCAAAGAGAGCTCGCCTTTTTCCTTGGTCGTGCATAGTGCCTCTCTTACTCAACCGAATAGGCAACGGAAACGGCCGTCCACCAATGTGGCCAAGGAATTGTGTTGCAGACAGCGTCACCGACTTCCGCTTCCCTCCTGGCATATACTCTTGGCGGTTGTATGCTGGGCGAAGTACGGAATAGCAGGAGTTTTACTCGGAGGAAGCAGCCACAAGGCCTGAGATCCATCAAAACGAGAGGATTTCAAGAGCAGTCTAGGAGCAGCATGTTGACAGCTGCCCCGTCCGACTCTGGTTGCCGGTGAACCGCTGCGCTCTCTGCGACTTACTATTCTCCTTGTTCGGAGAGAGTGACACAGAAAAGAAGGTACCCGCGCATCGTTGGGTCAAAGTCGCCTATCATTGGACTGCTGGGAGTCTGTGTTCTCATGAGCAAGACTCCAACTGTTGATTAGCGATCACAAAGAACAGTCACTCAACCTCAAAACCCTTGATGCGCACACGCGGCTCGGACGGACAGAACAGAAAGGCGGTTTGACCAGCCTGTTACTACAGTCAACTTAACCAGTAAGGGGGAATGAACTAAAAAGACCTGCCGTGTAAAAACGAACCCAAAAGAATGATATGATGCCACTTAGGGCCGATCAACCCTAAGAGCTTTTTTCCCGAGAACTGTCGGGAAAGAAAGAAAAGAGTAGTCGCTCCTCCTCTCAATCCAGCGGTTCGGTTCTAGGGTGCTTCACCAGTTTGTGTTGATGAGTTTGGAGACTGCTGATGGAGAGGAGTGCTTGTAGGACTAGGAGGATTCACTTCCTGCTTGTTTTGTTCTGAGAGAGCTATGTCAGCTTCCCGTTTCATCATCTCGATCACACGCTTGGCGAAATGACCGGGATTGTCTATGTTGTATCCTCCTTGTAATGCCGCCACATCAAAGAGCTGAAGGGCCACTTCTTTCGCTCTCGGATCGGTGACATCTCGGCGGACCTACGAAGCAAGGAAGAGAAACAGAATGAAGAAGATATCACTCCCTGTAGTCCAGACGTCGCCAGGTATACGCGGAGCTGACTGCGTGAAAACAAGCTTCCTTTC
This sequence comes from Cystoisospora suis, assembly GCF_002600585.1. NCBI lineage: Eukaryota > Apicomplexa > Conoidasida > Eucoccidiorida > Sarcocystidae > Cystoisospora > Cystoisospora suis. The sequence goes on from NW_027162616.1 coordinate 5,711, forward strand.
CAGCTCCCGATGAAATGAAAGGTGTCCATACAACATGCAAACCCACGGGTTTCTATCACCAGTAATATCCCTAGAACGTCATGAGTGCTTCTGGTTGAGTGTCAGCCAGCTACGTAGCTAGCTAGACACGGGGAGATCGTGCCGAGAAGCACGAAAAGGGAGATCAACAAGGGGAGAAGTGCATACCAACAGAAGCAGCCGGTTTGTGTCTTTCTTGTGTCAGGGCTATAAAGAGCGTGCTGATAGCGACGCTTTCACCGTATCACATGCGCTGCCATTCCGTAGTATCTTTGTGTGCTATGGATCACATCGTACACGTGTCTGCGTACCATGTTATCAAGACGTTGAATGATAGGATGATAAGGATTGAGTTCTAGAATAGGTTGATTCAAGGAGGCGCCGTAGAGTTCTTGCTCGCTAACACCTTGAGCTGCTGCCTGCTGCTTCATATACCGCTGCATGGTAGGGGAAAGACCAAAGTCTCCTTGAACGAGAACAGCAGGAGACGTGAAGAGACGGTCTGTGACGTGCACATTGTGAACCTTCGTCCCGAGAATCTGTTGCAGCCATTCACATAGGCTACAAACAACCCACACACACACACGATCAGAGCAAAAGACCGATCCATTCTTATAAGGTAAGATACCTGGTCTCTCTAATCCTAGATCCCTACGTGAAACACAAGAAAGAGATTGACGGGCATCCGATCCATTTCATTATCAACTGCTGTCTATACACTCCCCCAGAACTCGAGCAGAGCTTTACACTTCATTCAAGAATTCATTCATTGCTGCATGCCAAGCGTTCCCAGTGAGTGCACAGACACCCCCAGGACTTCCTTCTTTTCTTAGGTGTCGAATCAACTGAAAATCTTCACAGCTGAATCTACTCCGACTATCACCCCGCTCTGAACCACTCAAGACACGACTATCTATCTATCTATGTAACATCGAAGAGCCCAGCAACTCCATCGATAGGAATTTCTCCTACTTGATAATCTGTTGCACCAGGTATCTTTACTTGGTCTATCTTAGATGAAGAGCGAGAAAGAAAGAAAGAGAGAAAGATTTGCTCTGTTGTCTGATATGTCACAACATACCTTCCCATTTGAATTCTCTTGGTTTCGATGCTTTCCTTAGCAGAAGCAGCCTGTTTAGCAAGATCCTCAGAACTGGTCGGACTTCCGTGAGGAGTTGTTCTGTCCCCGTGTCTACCAGCTGATCCAGACGCGCCGCTTCCTTCTTCACCTCCGAGTTTTAAATCCGCTTTATTGACGTCAATGACTTGCAGTCCTTTATACTGGTTGATACTGAGACTGGCGAGGAAAAACTCATCTAGTGGCTCTGTCCCAAAGATCACTTCATATCCTAATTCACGGGGAAGTTCTAATGCTGGACTCTCCTCAGCTGCTTTACGATTCTCTGCGGCAAGATAGTAGATCGCATTCTGTTTACGCCTGACAATAAGACGACCTGATGAGGTGGTGGGTAAAGGATTGACTCCTCGATCAAGCTCTTCATTCCTGGCTTTCATACGTTCTATATATCCTGCTAAATCTGTGGTCTCCTTGGGAGATGCTGTTGAGTAGAACTGGACTAGAGAAGCAAGCTCTTCTTGGTTATCTTTATCTTCTACGGCACCGACCTGAAAAGAGGACAACAGACCATTGTCATACACGCAGTGACTTCTTCATCTTGCGTTTCTCTTGTTTCGAAAGAGACAAGTAGAAGTCAGAGAAAGGCTGGGAGTGACGATTATCATCTGAATCTAGAAAGAGAACATACGTCTCTATACCCATTGAGGAAGGACCACGAAGACAAAATAGAGCAAAGACGATCTATGTAGAGACATACTACGACGTCAAAGACGTTGAACGAAGGTAGTAGAGATGCGTATAAGATAGTATCTAAACCATATATAGATATCTATGAATATCACGGAGACAAGGGAAAGAGTTGCGATGTAACTCCAAGAATGCACGCGCCTCTAGAAGAGATATACCTACATAGATATATATACATATCTATCTGTTGATAGAAAGAGAGAAAAGAGTAGAATGACTCTATACATACCTTGATATACTTTCCATAGTTATCCCAGAACCGTCGCCATTTATCCCCTCCTTCTTGTTTCATGTTCTTCATCATTTCGACAGATTTCGCAGCAATTCGTTTGTTGATAACCTGGAGCATTCGAGACTTCTGGAGAATTTCTCTCCCTACATTGAGAGGCAGCTCGTCCGAGTCAACGACACCGCGAATGAACGTTAGCCATCTGTAGATACATCGACACACACCTCACAGGNNACGGAGAGGGGGGAATGCGTGGACCATACTAAAGACAACTTCATTTCTTCATATTCTCACCCCCCGCTCGGAGGAAAAGAGACGAACGACTGAAAACAAGATGACGCTGAGCTCAGTCATAGGAGCACCAGGAACATGTGTGAGGAGTGCTGATAATGAGAATCCAAGGAAAAGGATGAACAAAGAGACAACCGGGAGGAGACAGAGACGGTGATCGCAACTACTATGAGGCAGGTGTATGTACAGCACACACACAGTATGTGTCTTCAATGACTATCATGAAGATTTCCCTAACTAGGCAATGATAGACCTCTCCTGGTGTTCCTGATGAAGACGGGGGAAAGCTCGACTTCAACATGGCTATACATGGAGTTACAACTTACGGGAGAACCCGAGCGACCTGATTCTTTTATCAGGTAGATAGCCATATCTACACAGAGATATGAAGGGTTAAGCTAGCTACAATACAAAAGAACACAGCAACAGGCGGACCTGCCTGTCAAGCAGGAATGTGCCAGAGCAAAGAGAGATATGTATAGTTATCTTGATGTCTAGAACTCTGTCATATGAAAAGAAGCCCGGCAGAACTTCAGGAGACTTCAGAGAAGAAACGAAGTCGACGTTGTGCTGACAACCCCTCACCTTGGAACAGCATCGGCAAATTTGTCATTGATAAAGACACGCTTAACATAGAGACGGATACCTCTTGACTCCTCATCAAACATATTCCGAGCGAGTTCCCAAGGTAAAGCTCCAGGAATGAAAAGTAAAGCGTTGAAATCCACCTGGCCTTCCACCTTCATGTGAACAAAGCCAAGGGGATCATCATAAGCCTGCATGTAAACACACACACACACAGAGACACGGCAAGAAATGCAACGGGCCTTTATTCATTTGACAGACAGAGCTTTTAAATTGAGTCCTACCTCCAGCTGGGGAGTCAAGAAAGAACTGTGTATGGGCTTCACTGTACAGCGGTCACATACCAGGAGAGCTTCATTTACAGCGGACAACGACGAGGCAACAAAGTCACCGTACTGCCTGCTGTCTAACTCCCGACCACAAGCGGCCCAGGCAAAATTCAACACTA
>NW_027162617.1:0-244 GCF_002600585.1 Cystoisospora suis
TGAATCGCCCCTGGATCTTTGTGCACAGCCGCACGATCCCAACTGTCCGCTCCTGCCTTTGAAACGACGCGTTGTCGTCTACTCTGGCGCGCCTGACGCCCGCGCCGGATGCTTTGCTTTGTTTGCTTGGTTTGGGACTTGGTGTTGTCGTAGGAGTGGCGCCCTCCGAATCCACCCTGAATGGTTGCGTATCCCGCTGTCTGTTCGCCTTTAACTGCTCCTCGTTCTTCTTCTTCTTCATCAC
>NW_027162618.1:0-315 GCF_002600585.1 Cystoisospora suis
TGCGGGGTTATAAAAACTCCTATTTTGCTATTTGGTGCTTATCGCACCAAAGATCTCGCTCTGAGGTGCTCTGGTTGCTGAGATCTGCTACTTTCCGTTTTACTATTGGGCCGCTAGCGCCCAAGACTATTGCGACTTTGCGCGACTTTGCGCCACTCTATTCTAATTCACGCTATTCGATTTCTCCATAACCAGAAGGGTTACGGAGCTAATCTGGATACCCCTAGGTACCTCTTCTCTTCCTCTATCTAGCTGTGCTACTTGTAGGCTCCCATTCCCCCTGTGGGCCCCACAGCCACACATGTGGAATTCCAC
>NW_027162619.1:0-277 GCF_002600585.1 Cystoisospora suis
TGACTACTAACACTAGCGAGAATCCCTTCCTCGATAGCGGTAGGGGTCCGAAAAGGTCCATGGCGACAACTTCGCCAGGCCAGCCCTTCGGTAGCGCCCGATCAGGGATATTTCGGGCCCCGTCGTTGGCCTGCTGCCAACATTGACTGCAAGTGCGCAACACTTTTACCACGTCACGGGCCATTGTTCCCCATATGTAACGTGCCCGTATCCTGGCCAGAGTCTTTTTCCGGCCGAAATGACCCGACTCCGGCCCTAAATGCATCCTTTGAACCAC
>NW_027162620.1:0-606 GCF_002600585.1 Cystoisospora suis
GCTCAAACCGTTTTGCTCATCCTGCCCGTTGCGCGTAACTGCTCTTTTCCTCTCGCTGTTCGTGCCCGTGCTCCACTCCTTTGCTAGAACTTCCTCACGGCACGCTGCTTCGTTTGTTCTTACGTCTCGCCGGTTGTCGCTACTTTCTTCGTCGCAGTTCCCTGGGTCCTCACGCTTTACATTCAATGCTTCCGGCTTTGCTGCCCCTTCGCTTTGCACTAGTATAGTTTCTAACACTCCCATTTCTGAGCACTCACGTTGCCATTCTGATGTGGAGGGACTGTCTTCACCCGAACCGTTTACCGCGCCTTCGCTGCGCGCGGACTCCCGCGCGATAACCGACGTAGTGCGATTCTCCTCGCCGCCTACGCATTCCACCTCTCCTCGTACTTTGCCATTACCTGCATCTTGTGTGATGCAGCATACCCTGCTAACTTCTTTGCACTACGCGCTGCGTTCCGCGCGCGCCTCACGCATCTCTTCGCCACTACTCTTCATCGCGACTTCGTCGCAGAACCTTTCTGCGATTCTCCGAACTACCTCGCTACTAGGTTTCCACGCCCACATTAGCTTCTTTCTGTAGGCTTCGACTTCTTGGAAAGCTCT
>NW_027162621.1:0-234 GCF_002600585.1 Cystoisospora suis
CTGTCTTTGGCACGGTTCCTCTCTTTTAGGTGGCGAGAAACCGTCTAAGATTTGCTATCGGCCGCTCGAGAGGTGAGGTCGAGCGGCTCGCCGTGGCTGTTAGGGTCCTCTAGGACCCATTCTCATCTTCTAGACTATCCCCTTTCTTCGTTCTTTTTGCGTGGTTGCCCTCTAAACGTGTTTTGCTGTTCCTATGCCTCTTTAAATGAGGCCGGACCATGACTATTTCCCCTC
>NW_027162622.1:0-278 GCF_002600585.1 Cystoisospora suis
CCGCACCTTTCCTTTGCTTTAGCTCTTCTTCCGTAGACATCCCCGTCTTCTCTCCGCACCTTGGGCCGCTGAAATTCTTCGCTCTGGCACTGTTGTCCCCCCATTCCCGGTTCGCTCTTCGACTACCCCCCGTCGCTTGCTGCCTTCCGCACTTCGTCCGGTCTTCGGCTCTGTTGAAAACTTCGTCGCTTGCACCTTTCCCTTTCCATTGGCTGCTGTTCCCCCCTGGGTCGGCTGAGTCTTCGACCTTGTAGGAATAGCTTTACCCCCTAGTTTCA
>NW_027162623.1:0-172 GCF_002600585.1 Cystoisospora suis
GTACTCCCGAGGTCTCCCTCTGGCTTTCACCCGGGGAGCTAGGGGCGTTCCGCCCTCGAACTAGCTCTCCCGGAGAACCAGCGCTAGCTTACTAGCGCTCCAGAAAATTAAGGTGTTCTATTATTGTGCGTACAAAAATGATCTAACTGATCGTGGTGTGTGTGGCTCATAC
>NW_027162623.1:767-1436 GCF_002600585.1 Cystoisospora suis
GTTGTGGATCCGAGTCAAGGTCCGGATCTATGTCGAGAATTGTGTGACGTAGGTGAGCGGCTTCCCACGATTACTCTAAGGGGGGCCAACGTACAGATTCGCTACGTTTTTCTTGCCTACTCAACGAGTTCGATTCCCAAAGGGCGAACTGCGCCCATTTCCAAGGTCTTGGGAAAAGCAAGACGTTCAGAACATTTATATTCGAGTTCACCACGTCTTCGACTGGTCCAGCACTAAGTTCCCATCACGTACACATCCGCACTCGGGACCTCGAAAACGGCCCCACGTCAAACCAACTCTCAACGAGAGGAAACGATAAAGAAAAAAGGAGCCACTCCTGGACCTTTACATCAATTTCTCTTTGGTCATCACCCGTTCTTCACACCACAAACTCGGTTACACCTCACTTCCGTTCACTCGAAAATCGGACGAATTCGAAACACTCCACTACACACCCGGAATTCTGTTCTGCCCGAGCAATCACTATTCTCCCCGAAACACTTTTCAACTAGCAATTCCTTTTTTTCACCGGAAAACTTCCTCTCGGCTGTTCCCTTCTTCAGGAATCCACCCCTTTTCCCATATGTCATCGCTTTTTCAAAGAATCTTTCTTCTCCCTCGTTGGTCGCCTAATTCTTCTCGCCCTTCAGGCTACTAGTTGGCCCCCGC
>NW_027162623.1:1808-1994 GCF_002600585.1 Cystoisospora suis
AACTAGCTTGGACTTTACTTCTATCACTAGTTTACTTGAAAAAGAGAACCTAATGGCTCATAATCCTTCCACTTTAACTCGAAAGGACGAATGTCACCTTTCTCTACATGTTATCCACACTTCTTGACTTAGATTACTAATAATAACCTATGTAATATTGCTCGGGGCAGAGCCAAAGCTCTGACA
>NW_027162624.1:0-246 GCF_002600585.1 Cystoisospora suis
GACCCCTGCGCTCGGGAATCACTCTCCAACAGTGAAGACTGAGAACCAGTCCAGTGTCGTGTGCGAATACAAAACGCTGGGGTGCTTTGGGCCAGTAGCCCCGCAGCGAAGAAGAGGAAGAAAGAGCCTTGCATTTTGGAAGTAACTCCGATGTAAGCGAAAGGGAAATGACATCAGGGAGGAAAAAAGAAAAGTGAAGTGGAACTCGTGTGCCTCACTGCCTGTGCCGCAGCAACCGCTACGACG
>NW_027162625.1:0-4120 GCF_002600585.1 Cystoisospora suis
GAGTCGCAGCGAGGGCGTTACAGAACGCGGACCAGCGCACACAAATCAGTAACTTTTTTAAGATGTAGCTGTTGTGTTCGTGAAAAGGACTGTAAGTACGACTTGACGGTTTGAATGGATGCGCAGGAGCGGAAGCGGGAGGCTGAAGAGTCTGCTTCGATGACGGGGGGGCTGTGAGACCAGTCGTCCTGTCGCAAGTGCCGGGATCTCCGGGTTTTCCTCCCTACTACAAGCTCGAGCCGGCCGCAGCGGTGACTAGCAAGGCCGTACCGTCTGCTTCTCTTCCTGCTTGTCAATACGCAACGGGCCCCTCAAACCCGCTACCTGTTTCGTGCCTTGGCAGGCACAGTCGAAAAAAAAAAATGATGAATCGCGCGTGGTCCAACAGGACCTGCTGGGATACGCACGTTTCCGTCGAGTAATGTGGGAGAACCCTTGCGAGCAGGTCTCCCTCCAGAGGTTGACATCCTCATTGTCACTACGCGGCTTGGATCTGCCGTTGCATTAGTTGCCTTTTTTTTGCTATCAGAAACTGCCTGAATACGGCGGTGGAGATTCTGGAACGATCACCCGTAGTTGCTTACGTAGCGGCTGCGACTGGCTCGCGTCGGGTGCATGCGATGGCCTGTTGTATAAAGCGTACACGGGACTGCGCAAACGATTCTGCTGGGCCCCAGCGACTCCACTGGTGAGCTGTTGCGCGGCCCGGAGGGGACAGCGAGATCGAAGTGGTGTGTGGGGGAAAGATGGCGCGGGCGAAGGCGGTGGTGCGATGATTGATGGGATCATACCGTTGAAAAGGGTTTTTTCCCTGGTCTCCTGCTTCACGCTCCTGGGGCTCACCTTTCCGCGGACGTCTTCCGCGGTGACATTTTGTTTCGGAGATTGTTGTTGCTGCCCGCCGACATCATTCAACATGGTAAGCGCTCCTCGTCGCGTGCGCTGCTGTTTTGTCGCACCTTCACATTGCGGTCTGCAAGACATCTCATGGATAAAAGCTGTCCTGTTCAGGTTTTTCAGATATTGATTGTTTTCCGCTGCCTCACGTGCCGAGGCGGGTGCTGTGGGTCTCTCTGGGCATGCGCGGTGCGTGGCTATAGCCGCTGTACTCCGGGCCCCGCTCGCTCATTGCTTCGATTTTTGCAGCTCTCTCCACAGTGACAGTTCAAATGGAGGCGTCAGACGAGAGTGTATCTGCCTGATGGCCATGCGTTAGTCCCTTTTCCCTTCTCCGGCGAAAAACAACTGGGTCGCTTTTGCCAGCCTCAGCGTGTCTCTGCTCAACGCGCCTTGAAACGCAGCCCTATCGGTGCAGTATCTGTATCACTGTTTCAGTGGTGTCGCGGTCGACTGTTACATCGCGGAAGCTGGAAGAGCTCTGTGCTGACATTCCCTGTGACCGCTCCGGTCTAACACCGGCTCTTCGGGCCGTGCCTTTGCGTTGGCGGTTCCGACGGAAGGTTTTATCTCCGCCCAGATGGAGCAGACTCTTGGCCGTTTTGGGGTTGGCTTTCAGAGCATTCTCTCGTCTCCGCCGTCGTACTTCGTGTGACGGTGAGTGTGTGACCTGTATTTTGTTTTGGCGTGCAGGCGTCAATGAAGAAGGGCTCCTCAGCTGCAAAGGGCAGCAGCGGAGGCAAGAAGAAGCTGCCTGCAGCCCCTCTGAGCAGCAAAGCAGGAAAGAAAGTCCAGAAATCCCCTATTTTCACGAAGACCCCCAGAAACTTCCGCGTGGGTGGCAACATCCAGCCGAGGAGGGATCTGAGCAGGTACTACATGATGTTGCGCCTGTACGGCTTCTAGCGCTCTTCGGCAGTTTTTCCCAAGTGGTACTAGTACGCTGTGCTCCCGTAGGGAGTTACTGTACGATGGCGGGAAACCGTCTAACAGGACCACGACGTCGTGGAGTCTTACAAGTTGACAGCACTCCCGTTCCTGCGTGCCGCGCCAAACCATGTCGAACGGAACGCTTCGGTCCGAATTCTCCGGGCTTTGTGAGTAGTCAGCTTGTGCATTTAGTTAACAGCGGGGAATTTTCGGGCAAAGTTCAGGAAGGGGGGAGCACGGTTTTCCGTTTGGCTGACTGTGTGCCTGTGCCTGTCAGATTCGTGAAGTGGCCCAAGTACGTTTTGCTGCAGCGTCAGCGGAAGGTGTTGATGCAGCGACTGAAGGTTCCCCCCGCGATCAATCAGTTCACCCACACATTGGACAGGAACCAGACATCGCAGCTGATGCGGCTGTTGGCGAAGTACAAGCCCGAGACTCGCGCAGAGAAGAAACAGCGGTTGCTTCAGGAAGCAGAGCGTCAGAGTGCAGGTGGGGCTGCGGGTGGCAAGAAACCTGTTATGATTAAGTATGGTATCAATCACGTAACTGACCTGATCGAGATCAAGAAGGCCAAGCTCGTCGTCATTGCCCATGACGTTACTCCTGTTGAGCTGGTTTGCTGGATCCCCCAGCTCTGCAGGAAGAAAGAGGTAGGATTATACAGTAACTCACTTTCACTTAGAAAGTGTGAATTTCTCTGGGTGTTTGCCGTGATGTCGGTCCGGACCCTTGTACGACTTCCCGTGCTTCCTCGCGCCAAAACAGTTCTAGGCACACATTGTGTCGGGCTGCGGTTCGCTCAGGTACCATACTGCATTGTGAAAGGGAAAAGCCGACTTGGACAGCTGGTGCATCAGAAGAACTGCCCGGTCCTTGCCATTGACAATGTCAGGAAAGAGGTATGGAGGGTCCCAGTTCGCTCCGTCGTAATCATCTGTTGGCGTTTTGATGCGTAGTGTTTTCCCAAGTGGGGGCGCCGAAGATGAAAGTGTCGAACGAACGATGAGTGGCAATGCCACACCTGAGTACATCTGCGGTCTTCAAAGTTCGCTGAGGCTTTTTGTATGGCTGCCGTATGGCTCAGTGCGTGCTTACGCTGAGAAAATACTCTACGCTTAGTTCAGTCAGCTCCGGCGTCTCATATAGCCCGTCATTGCGGATGCGTGTGTCGTGCCCCCTGAAGGCGTCAGTGCCGTGGCTATCGCCCCCATTCTGAGGTCTTTAAGCGTGTACAGCGTCCGGCCATGCTGTGACAGTCTGTGTGTTTGTCGTTTATCTCGCTTTATGGACTCTGATACTCCGGGCAGCGATACAGGGGACCCTTTCGTAGAGGGTTGTGGAGAGGGGCTGGCCAACGAAGAACTGTGGAGCGAAGTGTAGACGTGCGATATGTTGTTAGTTCGGGGTTCTGAAGTACCGGTTTTGCCCACACGTGGTGGACGGAAGTTTAGTAGTAATCTATTTAGTTGAATACCTTTCTGATTGCCCCCGCACTTGCCTAATTTTTTTTTTTCAACGCAGGACCAGGCAGAGCTGGAGGCTCAGTGCAAGGTCTACCGTTCGCTATTCAATGAGAACGCGGAAGTCCGCAGAAGGTGGGGCGGTGGTATCAACGGTATCAAGTCACAGCATGCACAGCAGAAGAAGGAGAAGCTGGTTAACATTGAACTCAAGAAGAAGATGGGTCTTCAGCTTGCTTAACTAATGGCGCTTTCTTCTTTTTCACTGTAATTGCTGGTGATGGACTACAACCAGAATGGCCTAGCTTGACCGCGGTTTGCTTCCGCTCTGAGACGTGTCACTGTGGTAAACTTTCTCTCCCTCTTGTATAAGCGGTGGTGCTCCAAGAACCTCTGTATAACCTGTGGCCGCGATTTTTGTCTGCCAAGTTGCGGGCAAAACTGGTGCCACCTCAACGACTCAGAGCCCGGGATCCATCTGGAGGTCCAGACTGTTTCGTTCAGGCTTCATTGCGCGATCTGACCGGCGGAGCCACCTGAGCCCGTAAACAAGTAGAGTAGGAAGCAGTGAAAAACTGCAGCATCTCCGGTTCGAAGAGGACTTGCTAAACTCTTACCGCGAAGGCACGGCAGCTCACTTGCTGTCAGCTAGGGCTGGATCCGCCTTCTGGACCAGAAGATACAGTCGGGCTAACTGCATCTCAGGAAAACTACATTATCGGCAAGGTCCGGAAAAGTGTGAGCCACTCCTTTCAGCCGGCGGCCAGCGATGAGGAATCCACGATTTGATTCGTCCGTGACGAAATCCGGAGACCTGAACTGAGCGCGCGGCC
>NW_027162626.1:0-361 GCF_002600585.1 Cystoisospora suis
AACCTGGTTAAGGGAAATCTAGGGAGTTTCTAAAGCCTCTTGCATGATAGGAAGCAAAGAAGCAACACTTAAGGTACGTGAAAGGCCGGTATGGCCGTAATAAGGAACGAATTCAAAGGCAGGTAGAGATCGAGGTGTGCGTGTGAAGTCCGGTGGGCACCAAGGTGTGCGTGTGAAGCCCAGTGGGGACCTGTGTAAGCGCTCGAAAGGCCGATAAGGACCGGGTTGTGTATGGGTGGTCCGGCAGAGACCGGGGTGTGCGGGCCACAAGGTCCGGAATGACCAGTGAACAGGCCCGGGCCGGGACCGGACCGGTCAAACCAGTGGAGCACCACCCGGGGCACTGCACACGGGCGACGGG
>NW_027162627.1:0-357 GCF_002600585.1 Cystoisospora suis
GTTCGTGACAATAGCACTTGGGATGTGCTACTAGTGTTGGAAATTGTTTCCGGTGACGACAGCGCTTTGGGATGTGCTGTCACACTGTGTCGCGACAAGAAAGTTCAACGTTGTGCGAGACGATCGTTGTTACCCGGATCCCTGTTGCAGGTTGTGACAAATCCTGCATGAATGCGTGAGCGTGAGAAGCACTACGTGTTGCGAAAGGACGAACAGAACTCGACTGCGTGAATTCTTTGCTTTGTCTGATTGGATTCCTCGCGGGCTGTAAATTCTTTCCACGTGAGAACCTTGAACGAACGGAGTGTTTCTTTACTGACCACACGAGGAAAGAGTTCTCGTGGAACAGCGTACGGA
>NW_027162627.1:662-1084 GCF_002600585.1 Cystoisospora suis
TGCGCTCACTGCTGCCGCATCGGCAAGATTACGGGGCCGGCCAGTAATTCCTCCCCCTTTATACGGCTCCCCTCCGAGCTCCGACGTGACAGTCCTGATTGTCGCACCTGTACAGTGGTGCGTCGCGCGACTTTGTTGGGCGACGCCTGTTCACAGAACCCGATCATCATACACTCGTCAGGCCACTTCCACATTTGCCACCTCAGTGTCTGGCGCATCGTGGTACTCTCGCCTCCCCTCTCGCCCAGTAGCGTAACATGATTCCTCCGTTGCTCACACCTCACGAAGTCCCTGTTGTCGGTGTCTGTCTCGTGTAACGCCCTCGCTGCCACTCGCCGCCACCGTCGGGCTGGCGTCCCCTCTTTTGGCGATCGTGGCTCTTCCTTCCGCCCAGGCCTGCCATGTAAAGGCTGCCGCAAGAA
>NW_027162628.1:0-281 GCF_002600585.1 Cystoisospora suis
TTTTTTAGAGAACGAATTCGTCCTATTCGAAGGGAGTATACCTTTACTTGTGCTTCGGGGAAGGAAGTGAGTACTAAGGAAGGGATACCTGATCTGAAAGTGGTGTTGGGGTGTCACAGATTACAGGATGGATCAGTAGGAGAGCATTCACGCTCTGACTCTACAATCACACTCCTCATAATAGGACACGTTTACAAGCTCTCAGGGGCTGACGAACCGTCGATCCCCTCAATAGACTCGGGCTAAAGGAGAGGTCCGGCACTACGTGGCTGTGGCGGAAG
>NW_027162629.1:0-320 GCF_002600585.1 Cystoisospora suis
AACAAAGTCGTGAGGACGCGGGGTCTCGGCAACTCCGGGACGCCACGAAAGGAAGAGCAAACAAAATCCCCAAGAAGGGGAGAAATCAGCGGTACTGGGTTCATCAGGGGACGGAAAGATTAAAAACAAGGGGGCTCCGGAGAATTCGGGAGAGAATCCCAGGGTACAAACACAAAGGCACGCGGGCCAAACAGGCCCAATTCAGCAATGGAGGCAGAGCGAATCCTTAGGGAATAAGAGTCGGGCCATCCGGGGGCTAAGGGGGAGACCAATCAGCCATCTTTCAGTGAAGAATAGGGGCAATGTCAGGATTTTGCAAT
>NW_027162630.1:0-440 GCF_002600585.1 Cystoisospora suis
GCCATTAGGTTCTCTCTGATAAGTAAACTAGTGTTAGGAGTAAGCTTAATCTAGTCCAAAACACCATAGTGAGTTCCAATAGCCTGGATAAGGGAAATCTAGGGAGTTTCTAAAGCCTCTTGCATGATAGGAAGCAAAGAAGCAACACTTAAGGTACGTGAAAGGCCGGTATGATCGTAATAAGGAACGGATTCAAAGACAGGTGGAGATCGAGGTGTGCGTGTAAAGTCCGGTGGGCACCAAGGTGTGCGTGTGAACCCAGTGAGGACCTGTGTAAGCGCTCGAAAGGCCGATAAGGACCGGGTTGTGTATGGGTGGTCCGGCAGAGACCGGTGTGTGCGGGCCACAAGGTCCGGAATGACCAGTGAACAGGCCCGGGCCGGGACCGGACCGGTCAAACCAGTGGAGCACCACCCGGGGCACTGCACACGGGCGACGGG
>NW_027162631.1:0-476 GCF_002600585.1 Cystoisospora suis
GCGCCCAGGGCTAAAAATGATGCCAGCGGGACGAGAAAGACAACCCGAAAAGAGGAACAGCCGCATGCTAGGGCCTCCTGAAGGAAACGCACCGAGGGAAAGACTCACCATAGCGGGAGCTAACCTTGAATTCCAACTTATCGTTCCGGTAGACGCTGTAAGAACGGACAAACACACGATTACAACACAAGCAAAACATGCAGCACTGGAGAGAGGACAAGGAGGGACTAAGTGTGAAATACGGACCAAGACATCCCCCAAAGAAACAACACCAATCCCACGCCCTAGGGCGGCCAAAGGTGGAAAGAGGCATGTAAGACGCACGGACCGCGTGAGAAAGGATACCCTGGGGCGAACGCAGGAAGAATCAAGCCTCCTAGCAAGCGGGGGATCGGGGGAAGTAACAACTGCCGACGGGGAAAAATCGCGCCCGCTCGGTCCCGAAATGAGAAACAGCGGATGGACGATTGGACGAG
>NW_027162632.1:0-324 GCF_002600585.1 Cystoisospora suis
CGTCCGACACGTGATTTCTACCCGCAGTCTCATCCTTCCCTACTTTCTCCGATCTTCATTTGACGACTCCGAGTCCCTCATACTTCTCGCTCATCTCACTTGGACTTCTCTCTCTCTTCCAATTGAACTGACTACTCTCCTGCGTTCATCTTTTTTACGCTCGTCCACACTTGACTTTGCAGCACGGCTTTCTAACCTATCTCTTCTCTTGACCGCTCTGCCTCTTCTCGTTTCTCCCGAGACCTCTTCTTTCATCTCTCTCGTTCCATTTCGCTCTCACGTCCGCTTCGACACACTTTCTTCACGACCTCAGAAGCTCGGAAC
>NW_027162633.1:0-2086 GCF_002600585.1 Cystoisospora suis
GTCTGGGCAACAGCCCTGACACGAATGAAAGGCCATCCATAAGGGTCCGCCGAAATCCGCTCTCTGAAGAATTACCATGCCTCCGGGCATCTCCTGAAGATGGGTAAAAGACACAAAACACTCGCCCAGCCCAAAAGTACACGTCTCCCAATGTCCACTAGCCTGCAGAACCTCTCGGATCCATCTACCAAGAGCCTCCGCGCATGGTCGATCTATTCAGCGAGTGTCTTTTCTTGTGGAGACTACGATACAGGCACGCCGTCACGTAGTCTCCACTAGAAAAGACAGAAATTCACAGGCAAGAACTTCTTAACGCAACACAGTGTCGAAACACCACTGACCACCTGTTGAAGCACTATCCTGAGGTGCCGCAATTTCTTCGAGGTCACCGCGGACACATTTCTGAGCGCCGGGTACCACGAACGTCGTCCACACAGACACGTCCCAAAGCGTCTGTGCAATGCACGCACTGTCGTCAGATATCAGCAAATGACGGTTAAACGTCCAACCAAAAGTCACAGCGACTCCTGGATCACATCAAGAAGCGCTGCAGAAACGTTTCCCTTTCACATGCCCCTTGGCGCCCACTGAGCGACGCAAACCATACTGGGCGGTCTCACGCTGGCAGTGGAAAATCGAAGAAAATCATCGGGCGAGCTGAACAATTGCAACGGGAAACACAGAAAACTCCCTCTCGTTTTGGAGAAAACCCACAAAGGTTCCGGAAAACTCTTCTCTCTGGAGAAAACTTTCTGAGCCGTCCGGTTCGCATCCAGCCCGCTAGCCGAGGGGAACCCACCCGCGGCAGTCTCCAACCGTGGCTCCTGTCTCTTTCTCTCCTTTTCCTTTTTCTTTCTCTAGAAGGAGGAAGAAATACATATATAACTCAAAAAAGACCCCGGGAGAAAAAATTTCTCCCGGCCCTGCCAACCGCCGAGTGTCCCCTGCGGCCGCGGGCGCGTGACTGGGCGGCCCGGCGTCCCCCTGCCGGTTATTAGCTGGCGCTTAAAGTGGTCCTGGCGGGCATGTCATCCTCCCCCCAGCTGAAACTGACGACGTTCCCGTAGTGCGGTCCCTTCTAGACCCCAGGCCTCCTCCACCGCTCGCGACCGGCGGCTCGCTCTCTGGCGGAGCCCGCATGGTGTGGCGGTGGTCGTGTGCTGCGGCCCGTTGTCATGGCCTCGCAGCGGGGCTTGTTCTGTTGTTGCTACACCACTCAACGGTCTCTCCCCTGTTGTCACGCCCTCCGCCTCCCTTTCAGATATGGACATATATCTCGCTGAGAGGAAGTCGTGGTAGCGTTGCCGTAATCCGGCGGAACTTGGGGCAACTGCTTCGCTTGTTGGTATCAACGCCGATGTAGTCTTGCCACGACTGGCAGCCCGCAAGATAGTGCTCGGGGCTCCTGCAGTGGAAACATAGTCCGTAGCCTGCAGGCTGCTTACGCTCAGACGTCTCGAATTGAGAACGGCGGCGTCCGCCGGGGGCCCCGGAGAACTGTCGTTTTTCCTCTCTGTTGCATTTGCTGAGTCTCGTTCATCGTCCTATTCGCCGTGTGCATCGGCATGCCTTGCTCCGGCAATCTCCGTGGTTGCCTCAGCCTGTTTTCTGGGAACTCCTGCCCCGTCGCTCCAGGGCTGCTCAGCGCTCCGGCAACCAGACAATCGGTAGGCGGGGGATTGGCAGCTTCCAAAGCTGCCGCTCGTTGTGCATATCTTGTTACCATGTGCTTGCGCCCTCCGGCTGTAAAAACACTCAGCGGAGGGATTCCCGCCCTCGACGTAGGTTTGAGGGCCAGGCTGTGAAGCATGGTGATGAAGTACTCTGTCAGCAGGGGCACGTCTTGCGGTGGCGTCGCCTTCGCGTCCCGAACGCGAGCTGCTTCGTAGTAGAGCCAGAGGCGCTATACGTGCCTCTTGAGGGCGAGCGCCTTCCGTTCTCCTTGTCATAGATGACAGTGACACTTCCACGGTTCTATTGTGTGCTGTGAGTACTACGTGATGCGTAATGAGTAACGATTCATGGAAGCTTGTGTCGGACTCAGTGGGTTTCCATCGAATCGGTGGTGTACCTATTAGGGGGGATG
>NW_027162634.1:0-239 GCF_002600585.1 Cystoisospora suis
AACAACCGCGGGCATCACGAATACCCTTGCGTGGACTAATGCTTACTAGTGGTAGGCTACGTTACCCTAGCAACTTACGTAGCTAACGACACCCACTTACTATTACCCGCCGTGCACAGTCGTAACGGACGGACAGGCTGTTCGCCCCCTGCTAAAGCTGACAACGCCCTCGTCGTGCATGCCCGGATAATGTCACAAGTGAAGCGGAAGCAGAACGGAGAAACCCTGGTGCCACCCCC
>NW_027162634.1:606-890 GCF_002600585.1 Cystoisospora suis
CGACGCTCCCTCAAGCACTCGTTAAGTCCCGCCGTTAACACTCCGGACACATCCCAAAGTGCCGGAAACTCTTTGCCCAACCCGCAGGTCCACCCCAGACACATCCCTAAGTGCCGGGTACCGCGGGTGGCGTCTCCACAGACACGTCCCAAAGCGTCTGTGGATTGAAACGGCGGTTCAGTATTGAAAAAGAGTCCAAAGGCTTCACCCGCTGCAACAACAATCCCAATCAACCGGTCCGGCACCTTACTGCCCCTTGACCGTCACCGATCGACGCCAAGTCT
>NW_027162635.1:0-336 GCF_002600585.1 Cystoisospora suis
GCGGCCCAATAGTAAAACGGAAAATAGCAGATCTCGGCGAGTAGAACACCTCAGAGCGAGATCTTTGGTGCGATAAGCACCAAATGACAAAATAGGAGTTTTTATAACCCCGCATCAAGGCGGGAAGGCAATATTAGCGGAAATCGCAAAACCGGCCTTGGCCCCCAGTGCGTTGCACGACTAGCGCGCTGGCCCACGCTGACACCATGGCCCAGGAAGGCCGGAAGTTAGGTGAAACGGCTCCTAGAGGAGCCTAATAGAAGCAAATGAAAAGGAAAAGACCTTCTAAACACGCTATGCGCAAGAATTAAAAGGCAGCACTAAGTTTTACGACCT
>NW_027162636.1:0-336 GCF_002600585.1 Cystoisospora suis
ATTAATGCACCTAGGAAACCCCACAGTCTGCGTCCGACGCGGAAGCAGAAGGAAATCCCCGCCGGCCGGAGCCGTCGAGCTAGGCCAAGCGGTCCGCCATGTGCAGTGTGCATGAGGGAGTCGGTGTTTTTCTGCAAAACAAAAACGCGTTCCAAGTGCGGAAACTGGTGATAAATGGATGGCTTCTAGTGAAGCCTAACGTTTTGGCTCTATTGGAGCCAGAAAGCACCACCGGACATGGTGGAACGGCCTCGAGCCGCACCAGAGGGGCTGCAGCACGACCAGCCGGGACCCGAGCTGTCCCCCGCGCGGCTGGCCCAGCCCCGCATACACGTC
>NW_027162637.1:0-4794 GCF_002600585.1 Cystoisospora suis
TTTCTTTCTCTGTCTGTCTGTCTCATTCAGTCTTCGTTCTCCCCTCATCTGTTTGCATGCATTTTTCCTATACACCCGTCTCAGTCTCTCTCCAGCAGGCGACTGTACATACACTCTCCGTTGATGAGCCGAAAACGAACCTCTCCTCTTCTCTCTTCTCTGTGCTTAGCTTTCTTATCTCTTTCTCTGGCTCTCTTTTATTTTCTCGCTTTTCCTTTCCTTTTGTCTTCTTGTGTAGGATGACATAGTGGATATTTGTGAGTCGGCGGACAAGCAATTAGTGATCGAAGAGAAGTTGATCGACATAGAATGCACCTGGAGACAAACCGCCTTCGAATTCGGAACGTGGAAATCTAGGTAAACACATGACAAAACAAAGAGGGGAAAAGAAAGAAAGAAAGAATAAATGAAAGAGAAAGAAAGAAAGAACGAAAGAGTGAGAGAGAAAGAAAGAAAGAGAGAGAGGAAAGAATGAACTGAAGAGAAGGATAGGTGTTGAGTTACTTACTTCCTTTTTTCTTTTTCTAGGCATCGGGGACACGCATCCCTCGTCTTATATTCGGTTTCTCCAAACTCTCTCTCTTTGTATGACCCTAGATACATTAAGCATCTATTAGCCTCTCACACACCTTCACATGCATACATATATCGACACATGTCTACACATGTGTCGATATATGTGGATCTCTCTCTCTCTATATATATATCTATACACGGATACACGTATATATATACATACCTTATACTCCTTTACTTGTGTAGATGCTAATGCCTGCATCTATTTTCTTTCTCTTTCTTTTGTAAGTATGGACAGCTTAGAAGCCTTCATCCTCTGTTTCCTGAACTCTTCCATGAAAGTGTTTCTCCGTTCTCTACACTTCGGCTTATATTCGAGAAAGCGCCATAGGCCGTAGAGAGTAAAAGAAGTCTAGATGCATTCACCCCAAAGAAATTGATCCACCAAGAAGCGGTCTCATAGAGATCTCCAGACATTAAAGATAGAGCAAAAAGACCAAATGCAAGATAAAACAGCGTAGAAAATAGATAGAGAGATAAACATCTCGACAGAGACAGAAAGAGATACATACACACATATATATATATACATATATATATACCTATATATGTAGATAGAGAGAGAGGTGGGGATGGAGAGACAGACCAAGGCACTTCGGTAGACCACGACAGTGACAAATGTGTTAAAATCCTGATAGGTCCATATGTACAGATTTCTCTTCTCTCTTTCCCCCTTTATCTATCTATCTATCTGTCCTTAATCTATCTTTGGTCTATCTTTAATCCATCTATCTTCAATCTATCGCTCCAATTCTAGGTATACTAAAGTTTGCCTATCTGTATTTTGTGGAGAGTCCCCTTTTACTTCCTGCCGTATGAGTGCAGCTACATATTCTTCTTCTTCCTCTTCTTCTTCTTTTTCTTTCTCTACATAACTTTCTCGGTTCTATACAAAGTGACAAGACTGTTTTTTCTCTCTTTTCTCTTTTCTTCTCTTCTCTCCTTCTTTTTCTTCTTCTTTTCAAGCTTGTCTGCCTTTCTCTCCTTCACCTTAAGTCCGTCTTGATCATTTTCTTTCTCTTTCTTTCCTTTTTCCTTTCTTTTTTTTTGCAGAGATTATCCGTGTATTTTGCAAGGTTCTAGAGTGGTAGAGATCCAGGAGGCTCTAGAAGAGTCGCAGATGGCATTGAATACGATGAACGCTATGCGGCACGTCGCTCCCTTCAAGGATCGAGTGGTCGCTATGCTGACCACTCTGTCCGATGTCTCTGGTGAGCGAGAGCCTTTAAATCGAAGAAAACAGTCTCCACACACTCCTCATGAACTTGTAGGTAGACGTACTACGAAGATCTATGAATATCTATCTATGTATGTGTGTCAAATATGCACGTAGGAATGCGTATCTATGGATCTATGTATATGTATGTATGGATATGTGTAGGTATGAATAGGCATGTATGTATGGATATGTGTAGGTATGTGTATGTATGTATGCTGGGGTGTATATACACCTCAGATACCATAGATGGATGGACGAAGGTTCAAGTGCTATGGACGTCTCTCGAGCCTGTTTTCACTGGAGGAGATATCGCCAAGCAAATGCCTGCTGAAGCAAAGAGATTTCATGGAATTGATAGAGACTGGGTAAGCCAAACCTCATCTTCTCTCTCTTTCTCTTTCTCCTTTCTGTCTTCTTTCTCTCTCTTCACTTGCTTGCTGTCTCCGAATATATACCTAGACGTGAGTGCTTCTGAGTGTACATATTTATACATATATGATATCCGTACATCTCTCTTTTTTGTACGGACATATAGAAAGAGAATGAGAGAGAAATAGCTCTTCAAGGTGCACACGCAGAGATTTCGAGGTCTGCAAATACCCATGTACATATATATATATATATTTCTCTACACGCGCATGCAGCTATTGTATATATATATCTATATATATATGGTGGGGTGCAGCTATATCTATCTATATCTATTTCTATTTGGATTGTTTCCTTTCAGCTCCGCATAGGAGTCGTGATAAAGGGAGGTGGATGGCTGGGAAATGTCCGAAAGAATTGCCGAAGAGAAAGAAGAAGTGAAAGAGTGTGGAGAATATCCGACTGCATGCAGAGTTAGCTCGTATAGAAGAAGAAGAGAAGAAGATTGGGTCTGCATGCCTGTCCGTTGAATAGAAAGAGAAGTTCCTGATACTTTCTTATTTCTTTTCCTTTAGTTCTTCTCTTTCTCAACTTTCCTTGTATTCTTCTTCATGCGTCACATGTTCAGAGGTCGAGAAGAAGATTCCAGACGGCATGTCTTATCTCTCTCTATATATAGACATACACCCCTAGATCTCCGACACCTGATGTCTCTACACATGAATATCTCCCTCTATCTACTTGTCTTTTTCTCTCTATCTCTCATGAATCTATCTCCCTCTATCTAACTTTCCACATATTCTCATTCCCTATCTGTTTGTCTTTATCCCTCTACTCTTCTGTTTCTTCTTCATCTTCATCTTCATCTTCTTTTTACCTCTTTTCTTTCTTTCTTTCTCTGTAGACGAAGATAATGGCGAAGGCAGCGGATACAGTGGCGGTAGTCGAGTGCTGTCAGAATGAGCTGTTGAAGCAACTCCTCCCTGTCCTCCATAGCGGTCTCGAGACGTGTCAAAAGTCTTTGGAGTCTTATCTAGAAGGCAAGAGAAATAAATTCCCTAGATTCTACTTCGTCTCCAATCCTGTTCTCCTCAAAATTCTTTCCCAAGGATCGGATGCGGAGTCTGTGCAAGAAGATTTCGAAAAGCTCTTCGACGCTATCTCCAGGGTAGGGGAGGGAGGGAGAGAAGAGAGAAAAAGAAGCGCATGCACAAAAGAAGAGGAAGAAGGGAAAAAGATAGAAGCTAAGTCAATCCAACAAGGAGAGATCGAAATAGACAGACACCTACACATACATCTACATACACAGACAAAGAGAGGAAAAGAGGTGAAGATAGAGATATACTCTTCTACAGGTCGCGAGAGAGCAAGAGAAATAGAAAGGTAAAGTGCGAATAGAAATGTCGGACTGTTCACATATTTGGAGATTTACATAGATCTATATATGTGTAAAGCACTATGCTATGATATATATATATACATTTAGAAGGGAGAACAGACAGATTGGAGGTATGTGTGCATGAAGATGTACCTATAGATATAAGATTGCACTTTACTATCTATCTTTAATCTATCTATCTATCTATATGCATATGTGTGGAGTGTGGGCCACGTACTATTTGGCTTTGATGTGTGTGCCTGTAGGTGGTCTTTGATAAGGACGACCGAAAGAAGATCGTGAAGATCAAAGCCGTGTCGGGGTCAGCAGAGGAGTGTGTGGCTTTACTCAATCCTTTAAAGGTGGAGGGGAATATTGAAGATTGGCTGAGAGGCTTGGAGAGTCAAATGCAAAGATCGGTTAGGAGGGACTGCAAATACGCAGCTCATGAAACAGGCCTTGTCTACTCCCAAATGTCTTTAAGAGATTTCTGTGATAGATACATCGCTCAGGTAAACTTCTCCCCCCACACAGATAAAGCCCCAGATCTCTCATTTTCAAATCCCTACCATACAGGCAACTCACAGCTCGATTTACATGTCTACCTATCTATCTATGTATCTATATATCTAGATAGATATGTCTGTATGTAGAGGCGTATACATCTTTTGTTAAGGGCTATGAGTAGATTTATGTATTTGTAAATGTGAAAAGATACACGTAGAGCTCGTATGTGTGGAGATACATGTGCATGTGTATGTAGATATGGGCAGATTAGTAGGTGTAGGATATTCTCTCGGGTTGAAATGTGGATAGGAATGTGGAGACGTATCTATAGCTTACATCCTGAGAGTACACATAGTAGATTTATGCCTACATAGAGCTTCTCATAGTGGTAGGAGTAGTAATAGGAGGAGAAGGAGGAGTACGGGAGATACCGAGGTACAGCAGAGCAGACTGCTTCAAAACTTGGATAGAAGCGATTCTCCCTGAATATATCATGCTTCTCTGCTTGTCTATGGATAGATCAACATCTACATCTCTCTCTCTCTAGAGCTCTTGTATGTATATCAGTATGTAGATCAATCAGTCTATTAGCCCTGTGTATCTCACATATCTACCTTATCGTCCCTGTGAAGGTCCAAGTATTGAATTCTCCCTCTCTACTTTATGAGCTTTCCAGTCTTTCTTCCTCTTCTTCTTCTTCTCTTGCCCTTTTTCACTGTCTGGGCTGTCTCTTTCTACACGCGAT
>NW_027162637.1:4999-5150 GCF_002600585.1 Cystoisospora suis
TCTGTCGTGCTTTTTGTCTTGTTTAGGTGGCGCTGTTGGGGATTCAGATGATTTGGACCGCAGACTGTCAGGAGGCGTTAGAGAAGTTGTCTAGAGAAAGAGATCGAAGTATTTTAACGACCACGAACAAGAAGTTTGGGTCTATGATGGC
>NW_027162638.1:0-206 GCF_002600585.1 Cystoisospora suis
TCCTTTAGAGCTCGTTCATGAGCTATCGCTACAGCCATCCCCCGTTCTCCACCGGCATGTTGATCTCTCCGTTGTTTCTTAGTGATATAAGCTTTATTGAAGTCTTCGAAGGTCCCTCCTAAGACCTTATGGCCGAGGCATAAGAAATGAACGGGTTGATAGCACCCATCACAAAACATGATAGGGTCTTCATCCCAGTCTTCTCC
>NW_027162639.1:0-268 GCF_002600585.1 Cystoisospora suis
TCTTTCCCTGACACCCGGAGTCAAATTTGACCCCAAATTTCAATACGCACAGTGAGATAACACTTCTTTCTTATGCATCCCAACACCATACCAGGTAGGTCGTCATACACGCTAGGGGCAGAAAACACATAGCGGTGTCACAACGAATGTCCAAACAGCAGTTAGCGTTGCGCATGATGGAATTAGCCTGCGCACACCTAGAACACGAATATTAGTAACGACTTGCAACATATACGTAGTATTTCAAGGATTGACTATGCAGGAACGA
>NW_027162640.1:0-170 GCF_002600585.1 Cystoisospora suis
GATTGTAAAATCCTGACATATCCTCGCCCATTTAGTGTCGTTCCCCAATGTCATGATAGTGTTGTCAGAGTGTTCAACTTTGCCCCGTAAACACAACAAGCCTATCTATAGTGACCTAGGGGTGAGGACAAGCGTGTACGGTAATGAAGTGAGTGTAGGAGGTCTCACAA
>NW_027162640.1:687-970 GCF_002600585.1 Cystoisospora suis
GAGTCGTTTTCCCCTGTGTGTGAGCCGCGTGTGAACCACGAATAGTCCCGTGAAAGGTGACGGAAGTGTCAAGCCAGAGAAGACGGAGAGTGAAGAGGCATGAAATCGTGTTTGGCGGTTTGAGCGTTTGTGGTGACGGTGAAAGAGCCGGTCACCGAGTGCGCGTACGCAAGTAAGACAGGTGTGGTCCGCCGGAGTGCGTTGACATCCGAGCGGGGTGACGTGTTGCCGGCCCTAGCGACCGACGAACTCGACGAAGACCCCGTTAAGCCTGTTGGTGCGT
>NW_027162640.1:1407-1667 GCF_002600585.1 Cystoisospora suis
TGTCGCGGAACTAGGTGAGTTCAGGCCACGTGTCACGCTGTGAATAGTCTTCTGTTCGGTTCGTTGATGTGGTGAATGAGTAGTCACCGTTGGGGTGGCTACTCCAAGGTTGCTACGGGTGAAGTGTCACTTCGTGTGAAGCAGTCAAAGACTCAGGTGACTCCAAAGTGAGTCAAGATCACACGTCGACAGGGGTTTGAGGGCGGTTCCCACGAAGTCCGTCGGTCATCACGACCGGAAACACGCCACTCCGCTCGGAA
>NW_027162641.1:0-209 GCF_002600585.1 Cystoisospora suis
ACTAGGTTAGGCTATTGGCTAGATAAGTTGGCAGATTTCAATCTTACGGTGGTAAGTAGTCAAAGATGATCTGGGGCTTAGGAGTACACTAACGGGAGTGTCTGAAGTGCCAGAGAAGGGTGAACAGAAGAAGAACGCGTTCGATCAGATGTGTGAGTGAGAAGGGACGAGTGTGGGTGAAAGGTCCACAGTGTTTCAACATGTGGAGA
>NW_027162642.1:0-132 GCF_002600585.1 Cystoisospora suis
CCTTGTTAAGGAGCATAGTCATCATCCTTTCATACTTTTACTTCTACAGATAGGAAGCCCTTCTCCTCAGAAAATGAAAAGAAAGAGAGAGAGAAGTTAGTAGCCTAAAGTCTTTCTTCTTCTCCTTCTTCT
>NW_027162642.1:431-551 GCF_002600585.1 Cystoisospora suis
CTATATATATATATATATGAAGGGCTGTATCTATAGAGTCTTCTCTCTACAGTACATGACTCTATAAAGACCGCGCTATGTGTCTTTCTGTCTTTCTATTCATTGAAGAGTTGACGAATT
>NW_027162642.1:625-4843 GCF_002600585.1 Cystoisospora suis
ATAGAGACAGATAGAGAAGATAAGCTAGATGACCTTTTGCTTTTCTCCTGGCCTTTCTTCATCTTCTCTACCATACCACGTCAGAGTCTATCCATAGAGAGTCTTATAAATATATAAACATACATACAGAGAGAGAGGTAGATATACATAGATATATATATATATGTACGTACGAGGTGTTCATGTATGTATGTATATATATATTTGTATGGATAGATATATGTATATACATGTACTGTAGTTTATATGAATGTGCTTATCTTTTAGTATCTAGACTATATATATATATATATACGGATGTGTAGTCATGGAGAGTTCATTTACTTCCTTCTTAGGATAGAGAGAGAGAGAGGAGATTTCTTTCGTCTCATTCATGCTAAGAGATTACTTCGACGTCTTTTTCTTTCTCTCCCTTCTCTTTTTTGTGACTCTTCTTCTTCTTAGGCTGCGCTACAGGAGCATCTAGATAACTTTTCTAACGAGGTCAGCGAAAGCTATGAAGAGAAGAAGAAAAAGTTTCGCGAAGAAGAAAAGAAGAGTGTCGATTTCTCTCTCCCATACCGAGTAGAGACAGAGAGAGAGAAAGAGAAAAGAGTAGAGAAATTTTCGATGGCCCATGGATGCATCTTTATCGAAAATCGTTCTCTCGGGCAAAGCTTCTCCTCCTCTATATCTACAGCGGGGGTGACACGCAAAAAAGAATACATACAGACACATAGAAAGAAAAAGAAAGAAAGAAAGAGTGAGAAAGAAAGAAAGAAAGAGTGAGAAAGAGCCTAATCTAATGTATTTTCTATCGATGTGTGTACATAGATCTATTTAGATCTATCCATATATATATATATATATCTACCTACCCATATATATATATATTATATAATCTATGTATATGTATGTCTATATCTCTTAATCTGATTGCAAGTGAGAGATAAAGTTATTCTCCTTTCTGTAGATCATGACGTTTCCACCCCTCTTCTTCTTCTTCCAACTTTACTCAAAGTTGAAAGAGAATCTTTATCTCTTTCCTTGAAGCAACTTAAATGAAACTCTGACTTCTTTCATTCATTCTCTTCCTCCTCCCACCTGCATGTGTCTTGAAGTGTATGTACACCCATACATAGACAGATCTGTGTATATCTATAAATAGGTATATGTATATTTACGTATGTCTGTGCATGGACGAACATATATATATAGATCGATATATATATAGATAGATAGATATATATATAGATATATGTATATGCATATAGATGTGTATACGTCTTTCAGTAGGTTTGGTTTGTGCAGGAGAAAGAAATGAAGTGCTGTGTAGCCTGTCTTGGACAGATAAGCGAGGAGCATAAGAAAGAACTAGCAAGACTTCGATCGGAAAAAGTTACCGGATCTTCTGGAGACCAGTCTCGATCTTTACTAGATTATCTTACATCTCCCCGATCTTTAAATGTAAGGAGATTCTCTAAAACGTAGCCTTTCTTCTTCTTTCTCTTTCTCTTCTTTCTCTTGGTTTGTCGTAGTTCCTTCCTTTTCCTTTATTCCTTCACCCTTCTTAGCTCTTACAGGCCTCGTATTTCTCTCCTACATGGATCTATGGTGAACACTATATCATACGTGTATACGTATATCTATATGGATACGTGTATTTGTATATATGTCTATGTACACATAGCCCTCTACGATTGACCGAGGTTCTTTAAGCGTTCATGGCTTCTCTCATTCTTTCTGTCTTTTCTAACTTCCTTCCCTTCTCTCCAAGATCTCATACACACGCATGCATCGACCTATCTATCTATCTTTTTGTATAGCTGTCTATCGCTTCGTCTCTGTTTCTTCTCTCTCTCTTTCCCTCGCGCGTTGAAAAGTGAAAGGAGTAGATTGCATGTCTTTCTGTGAATCTTGTCGATGTCGAACTGAAGAAGACAGACCAGTCTTCTGTAGAGTGCTTCTCATCTCTTACATCTTCACGTAGGGATATCTATACACTTCGTCGCATAGCAACGAGGATCCTATGCATGTGTATGTCTGTGCTACGTGCATATGTACATACATACATCTATAGCCATGTATAGATCTCTGTATGTACGCGGGGCTTAAGAGGAACTGCACTTGTCTGTCCTGTATTCTAAGATCTCGTCAGCTCCTCAGTCATGTATGAAGTATCATCTCTGTATGGACCTTGGGATACAAATGCAAAGCAAGAAAAGCATTGCAAGAGAGAGAGATGGAGACACGTCTTCCCACATCGATACCGCCATATTCCAACGAGACCTCCGACTGTTGCTTCTCTCTCTTGATCTCTCCACGTCTTGATCTAGAATGTAAGATGGTCTATCTGTCTCTCTCTGTGTCTCTCTGTGTGTCTCTGTTGCAGGCAGAAGACTGCAATGAGAGACTTCAGATGAAGTTGCGAGAACTTGAGAAGAGCAAAGCAGAGAGCATGCAATCCAAGATCGAGGAAATGAAGCGAGAGCTCGTTGCAGCATCAGCAGGAGTGGGAGGCTCGGAGAGTAGCCCTCTAGGAGGAGGAGAAATGTCGAAGGGGTGTGAAGAAGCACGTCGTAGAAAGCATGTAACTGAATGGAGAGACAAGGTCTCTAAGAAACGCAATGAGAAACTTCAGCTTGAAAAGCAGAGACGGTCGACATGTCTCCCTACCGCTGCTTTGATGAATCTCTTCGGGAGACAGATGGATGCTCTGACAAAGACTCTTGAAGAAGAAAGAAGACGACAGGAAGAAGCGATGGATCTCCGCATTACAAAGAAGAAGATGGATAAAATAACCAAGTTCGGCGACCTCCTGACTAAGGCAGAGGTAGGGGAAAACTCACTTGTCACTCTACATCCAAAGAGAAAGAGAGAGAGAGAGAGAAAGAAAGAGACGGAGAGACACGCCTGTAGGGAGTGTAGACATCTAGGCGGCTATTCTTGCTAATAGGACGACGACGAGGAGGAGAAGGAGTAGTACTTCTGCTTATCATGTAGCATGGAGGATGAGAGAGAGGGTATCTTCTAGGGTAGGTCCTAGCTATGTAAGTTGTATGTGTGTAAATCTCTTTCATCTCCAGTCGCACGATCATGAGGAGAGATGAGTGTAAGCGGCTATCTGTCTGAAGAAGACAGAAGACGAGAGAGGAGCTAAATGACCGAAAGAGATTTTCCTCATTCATCTTCTTCGTTCCTTTAAAAATCTTCTATGCTTCTCAGTATCGATGTTATCTCCTATGACGACTGCATGCGGTGTTTTCTTCGCCCATCATACTCAGGTCTATCTATCTCCTATCCATCACTCTTCTCTAGGAGATGAGTATATCTTCCATTCAAAAAGCAAGACTGCTAATTTCTCCATCCGCGTTCCCTTTCTATCTATCTGTCTTTAATCTATCTTTAATCTATATATCTATCTTTAATCTATCTATCTATCTTTAGTCTATATATCTATCTATCTTGCAGTCGTCTATGTCTCTCTACGTGGCAAGTGTCTATGACTTTACTTCATTCAGAAAGCGTGGAGGGACATCCGACTTCATAGGGACTCCATGGCATAACACCTGACACATACAGACATACATGTTCATACATGCATACATTCATCCATAGTCGTACATACATACTATTCATACACAAAGTCATGCATACAGATAGACGCGTGTATTCAGCTGCTAGTAGTAGTAGTACTACATATGTATATATGAATGTGGCTGCATAGGTCTAGACTATTGACTTAAAGGAATAGAGGATCAAATCCCTATGGTGTTTCAAGGAAGAAGGAAGGAAGGTCTGCTTCTCCTGTTTCTCTCTACCTTGCATGCAACGTTGTTGATAAGGATCGCTAGTAATTCTCTTCAGGAAGAAGACGAAGAAGATAAGGAGAGGGAATGTAGTGGTGACTGTGCTGGTCAGTGTGTATGGGTTTCTTGTATTTAGAAAAAGAAGCAAAGAAATCTTCTTGCACGGGCTCAACGTCTGAAAGATAAAGCGACGCGCAAGTAAGTAAAAGAAACGAAATGCCAAAGAAGAAGGAATAAGAAGAAATAGATGTGACTTTTCTCTAAAGTCTTCCTCCTGGGGCGCTAGAATATAGATGGATGTGACGAACCCTGTGAAAAGCAGAGGAGAGAGAAATTTCAACTCTTGTTTGCTCCTTGAAAAGTTGAAGAAATGGAACAAACCTCACGCAAGAGTAACTCCTGTGTACGAAGAGATAGATAGATAGATAGA
>NW_027162642.1:5453-5763 GCF_002600585.1 Cystoisospora suis
TTAAAGATAGATAGAATTTTCTTCATATAGGTCTTCTACTATAAGTGAAGAAGCCTCAAGGTGATCAAGAATTTTGAGTGAAGAAGAAGTAAGAAGTCCAGCGAGCATTTTTTTGCCATGATCGTCTTGAGACAGATGTGTCTCGAGAGGAGGAACTTCTCTAGATTCTTTTTGTTTCATGGTACTATCTTAATCGAGACCTCCTTCTCATCTGTCTCGGGGTGCAACTCCGTGGAGAACTGCAAGAGATAAGATGAGCTCCTTTGTAGTGTACCGGCTACTCGACCGGAAGAAGAAGAGGAAGAAAAAG
>NW_027162642.1:5848-8895 GCF_002600585.1 Cystoisospora suis
TCCTGCTTTCTTCCTATACCGGGGTCCTCCTGCCAACTCCTTAGGGCTCTGTGGGAGCAGGCCAAGCGAAAAGGAGCAACTCAGAGAGAGCTACCACCTCTAGTTGAGAAGATTGTGGAAGAGGAAATGACAGTCGAATCCCTACAGCAATATAAGAGTGATAATACCATACACTGTAAGAGAAAGAACTCCTCACTTTCTCATGCTTCATTCATCCAGCCTAGCATCATCCTGCCTACGAATGTCTTATCAGGGAACCCTACTATCTGCCGCCAGCTTCAGTTTATGAGCTCCAGCACAACAGAAGAAGTGTCCGTCACTTGAGAGAAGGAAGTAGTTGTGTTAGTCCTAACTAACGGTGCATCTTTCTCCTTAAGACCATGAGGATAAAAAACAAGTGGGAAATATGCATGGTTCCTCTTTTTCTGGTAGTTAGATCTCTTCATGAATACAGCTTGCAGCGCAGAAAGACCCTAGAAACCCTTCTAATGAACTAGGTCAGAGAGGAAAGAAAGATAGGGTCGTTGACCTTTCGAGACCACGTGATATTATAGCTGTGATGTCGAGCCTGTGGTACTGTATTATGGTGTATTGTGGCGTAGTTAGCTTACCGAAGGCAAGCAGTTTTCTCTCTTTTAGTGTTGTCAGCTCTTTCATTCGAGCCCCAGCAGTCAAAATGTCGTACGGCCTAGCACCTTCAGGTCCTGCATTGGTTATTCGAAGGGTGATCTCCGAGTCGGTGGGAACGGGTCTGGGCTAGAAATACCTCTTCTGTGACGAGGAAGCGTTCGTACGCAGCTAGCGACTTCCATAATGGACTGTAGGGCAGGGAGAAATGTAGACGTAGGTATACAGCACTCCTACTACCGTCGACAGACACCCCATAGAATGGTCTAGGGTTCAGAGAATTTCATTCCAAGCTACCTCGCATTCTAAAGAGAAAGAAAGACCAGAGCGCGAATAGCAGAGGTGCTGTTGGCTCATGGGACTTAAAGTGACTTCAACGTTTCCACGGGTCAGCTTGGCAAGTCTTTCCCAACAATGCCGTCCAATAGGAGGGAGCAGCGCCGTGGTTGCTTGTTGTCATGCTGTCAGTCCACGGGAGGTTCATGAACCACTTAGAACGACTCGAAGCTTTTCTGAAAGGCGACGCTCTACGGGAATTCCTTTGCGAGTTGCACTCTATGGGCGCCGCGACTGCCGATTACGGTGGCGTGGAAGGGCTCGTACGGGGGAGGGGATTCGGTGGCAATAAATCAAGCAGTGAGGACGTCGAGGATTCCGACAGCGGTGAAGATAGTGAGGAAGACAACGCCAAGGGAAAGATGCCAGAGGAGGAGGAGGAGGACAGCGAACATGGCAGTGATACCAGCAGTAGCGAGAGTGGCAGTGATACGAGCAGTAGCGAGAGTGGCAGTGATACCAGCAGTAGCGAGAGTGGCAGTGATACCAGCAGCAGCGAGAGCGGCAGTGACAGCAGTAGCGAGGGCAGTAAGAGCAGCAGTAGTGAGAGCAGTAAGAGCAGCAGTGGCGGAGGTAGCAAGAGCGGCAGTGGCAGTAAGAGCAGCGGTAGTGAGGAAAGTGAGAACGACGGCGGAGGGCATGAGAGCAGTGGTGAAGGGAACGAGAGTAATCAAGACAGAGAGAGCAGCGAAGAGAGTGAGAATAACCACGACAGTAAGACTAACAACAGTGATGACGATGGTAAAGGCAGTGCCAGCGAAAGTGAGAGTAGTGGCAGCAGAAGTGACAGCGGAAGTGCCGATGGGAGCAGTGGCGGAGATGCGAAGGCGAAGGATCCCACACAGAAAGACAAGAGCGCCTCCAGTTCCTCCGATGAAGGCCTAAAAAGCCAAGGATCGAATAGCTCAGACACGTCCAGCAGCAGCAGTAGCGGCAGTGAGGACAGCTGACGCTTGTGCGAAGTCCTGCAGGGCATCAGGGAGCAGCCGTAGCTTCTTCTGCCTCCGAGTCATGCAAGGCGCACATGCCGAATGCGTTGGAGGGGCCGGTCAGGCAAAATGTGAGAGTTCTCCCGTGGAAGCCCTTGTCGATGCCATCACCGCTTCGAAACCAGTGCTAGAAAACAGACTTTCACGGCGCTGAAAGAGGCTGAAAAGCTTCTTGTCTCTCGACCAGACGCTACTACCGCGATGGAAGCGTGTCGTTGAAAGAAACTGTCGCAACAAGGCGGCCCCGGTGCACAGTCGTATTCTCTAGTCTGTAGTCAGCGTCAGCCTTCGAGCATTCAGTTCCCCTTCTCCGCTAATGCATGAGTTCCCAACTTTCTCACTGCACGCTGCCGACAGGCCCAACGCAACTGACCGGCGACAAAACGACCAGACTCCCTCTTCAAAGATCAACAACAGTCGAGCCAAATCGCTTGCCTTGCACTCTCCGACAACCCGCCATGTCCCCCTAGCTGTGCCAAGCAAGGTACACGACCTGTTGCCATGTACGGTGCTGCCATTTTGTAATCACCACTGAACAGAGGCGAGCGTTGCGCTTCTCTCTAGCCGTGTGATCTGCTAGTGGCTTCCAGAGAATGCCCTTCTATTATCAGGCTCGGGGGGAGGAACGACCCAGCGACGTTCTTTCATCCGAACCGGAAAGCAAGAAACTAGGTGAGGCTTCTATTTCGGATTACTGTAGCAACAGACCCGGGACCGACGTAGAAAGCGTCGGTCCCGGGTCTGCTGCAGCAACTGGAAGTAGCCCAAAGCGAGTTTAGACCATTTTCCTTTCCCTGGAAGACCCGAGGGTCAAGAGGCTCCGTTAAACAGAGACGGCTTCTCAAGAGATAAACCTGTTGATAGAGAAGGAAAAAAAACATGCCTGCTAACAGAACGGCAACCGACAGGGTCCAATCAGTCGACTCCCGACAACACGAGGGCATGCAGGAAAAAAAAACCGGGAAACACCGGTCGGTACTCCAAATGAAGTGCCTGTTACCGGAGTTCGCATTACGCCGCAGGCGGATGCACTGACAGAGACGTCAGGTTTTTCGGCCTCGTTCTTACTCTCCGGGTCCCTGATCAGTCAGTCGC
>NW_027162643.1:0-215 GCF_002600585.1 Cystoisospora suis
GTCTGCTTTTCTGTCTCTTTCCCATCGGTCCAGTCTGTATGCCCTACTGGCATAGTTCGACCTGTTCGTCAGCGCGTCGAGCCATTGTGTTTTGGAGTGTCCCTATCAGTCCCCTGGTGATGGCGTTTCGAAAAAGTGAAAACAGAATGGGCCTCCGAAATTTACATCATCGATTTCGATAGTGAAAAAAACAACCGTACAAAGGACAGAGACCT
>NW_027162644.1:0-247 GCF_002600585.1 Cystoisospora suis
ATATGTAAATATATGTATATATACTTATGTGTAGGTGTAGGTGTATCCGTCATATGAAGGATGGTGTGGATGAGAGGGGCAAAGATCTCCGTGAGACCTCGAGACTCTCTTCTGCTTGCATGCGTGTCCCTCCTGCATGCATGCATGCCCCTTTGTCTTGTCTACTTTTCTTTCTATCGCCATCCAATCCTAGTCTATAGATACGCGCACATGAGAGAAACATGAAGATACAAAGCTTAGATCCTTT
>NW_027162645.1:0-604 GCF_002600585.1 Cystoisospora suis
TGATGGAATTAGCCTGCGCACACCTAGAACACGGATATTAGTAACGACTTGCAACATATACGTAGTATTTAAGGATTCACTATGCAGGAACGAGTCACGAAGGATCGTCCATACAAGGGACGATCACTTGTGACACACTGACTCTCCTCTTTCGATCGCTCCTCCATTCCGCGCGCGTTGCTGCCGGCGTTCCCTGCCGTTCCGCAGCTTGCTGTCACGCCCAACCCCTTCTAAGAGACTTCCTCCACGGTGCGGGCCCCACCGCACGGCGTTTCTCCTAACTTCGTGTTGCTAAATAACCTTGCGGCTCTCCCTAATCGCAAGAATCTTGCTAACGCCCGTGAACGCGCAACTCTCGTGCGTGGGCTTCTCGCCCACGCTTCCGCGCGCCACTTCGTCGTCTTCTCGCGCACCCTAGCGCTCACCTTAGTTGCAACCTCAGGAACTTCTACCTTAGTTTCCACTACGCTTTCCGGTGACTTCTCTTCCGCATTACCGCCTCTTTTAACCGCGCAAACACGGTCGCCCCCCGTGTCTTGCGCAACCACACCGATGAACGGCCAATCTTCCTCGCCCGTTCCGAGCACGATTACCTCTGGTTCGC
>NW_027162645.1:931-1213 GCF_002600585.1 Cystoisospora suis
TGCAATCAAGGGAGAAGGAGAGGGGCACCCTCCAGGGGCGACCAGTGGTCCTCCCGAGAGGAACAAGAAACGGGGAGTTGAAGTTTTTCTTCAATTCTTAAGAGACAGTTGAAGTTTCCTTCAATTCTTAAGGGAGTGGAAGTGTTTCTTCAATTCTTAAGAGTGTGGAAGTTTCTCGTCAATTCTTAGGAGAGGAGGTCTCCTTTTTCTTTCCTCCATAGAGCGATAGAGAGTTCTTTCATCTTCTCCGAGGAGGATAGAGAGTTCCATTTTTGAGAAGGA
>NW_027162646.1:0-323 GCF_002600585.1 Cystoisospora suis
CCCCGGCGGCATCAGAAAGCTTCTAGGCCTTCTAGGGAAGGCTAATAAGCTCTACGCGACCGAAAGGACTCCAATAGGAAGGCTAGCAAGCCCAGGAGAACGTGTCGACAGGGGGGAAGTGCTGCACGTCTTTTTTTCAGAAGTCTCAAGAGCACCGGCAACATGTGCAAGAGGCTAGCGCAGCCTAGGGAGCCCGTGGGGACCTCCCACGACTTCTAATAGTTAAAGGAGATCGAGGGGAGTCGATTGCGCTAGGTTTCAGCTCCGTACGAGCGAAACTCGCAGCGTTATTCGTATGTCCATGTTGGTGTTGAGTGTATATG
>NW_027162647.1:0-124 GCF_002600585.1 Cystoisospora suis
TTCGTCTACGGGACGCCTCAGAAGAGTAGGCAGGGGCCGCCGCGCTGCTGCTCTAGTGGAAGAACACGTCGCTGCCACCGAGGTTTTCTATCCCTGATTGACTGCCCGCAGAAGTGCATAACCC
>NW_027162647.1:329-2997 GCF_002600585.1 Cystoisospora suis
TCGATTCCCGGCAGACGCACTGATCTTCAACGTGTTTCGCTGTGTAGCTAGCTCGATTGTGCTGCCTTGCCGCATTTTGGAGACAGGATCCGGCCAATTTATGTATGAGGAGCTTTGCTCCGTCACCTACCACGGTGTGAGGACGCAGGCACCAGATAGAGTGACCTAGTTGGCCACAAGCAAAGCAATTATTTGTGGCTTCTGTGTGTCCTCAGTGAAGTTCTTATCTTCTTGCACCGCTTGAAGCGTCCCTCTATGTCTCCAAGGCATTGTACAAGAGATTTAGCGGAGTATCGATACTCGTAAAACCACTGAGCCGCTTGGATGTAAGCGGGAGATATGTAATATCTCCCGGACACAGCCTACAGAAGCCAGTACAGTCACTCCACCTCAAGGTGACTGACACCTGATCCGACCAGGTGCTTCCGCTCTGTGGCAGTAACTGCCCCTGTCAGCGATGGGCGCCTAGCGCCACTAGAGGTGCGTGTGCGTATCTTCTCACCAAGAAAAAGTCTAGCCTAACCCCTTCCGCGTGGCTCTCCCAAGGGTGATCACTTGGTAGAAATTAGACAGAACGGTAGTAAAGACAAAATGCCTACAGACTAGCGCAGTTTGAAAATTGTTTGGTGTGAAATCCAGCGATATTTCGTATCTCTAGGACTAAAATACTCAACAGCAAAGCCCAAGACAGAAACGGAGCCACAGTGGATACAATGACTCACCGGTGAGGGTCCGCCAGAGAGATACGGCGTTTGTAGCTCAGCTCATTCCACACCTCGGTGACATGCACGCCCTAACAAGGTGAAACTTGCTCCTGCGAGGATATACAGATGCTCAACCGTTCCTACATGAAACAACTTGTACACCGCCGGTCTAAAAAGCATTCGCTGCCTCTCTCTCAGGTGCGAAAGAGTTTCGTTGTCTACTGGCCGTGTTTCTCCCACCGCTCTTCGTCTTGGAGAGATTCGAAAGCCGTCCCCGCAGCTGGGGGCACCCGCAGAAACCGCGCTTGTTACAAGATTGATGTTTGGTGTTTCTCAGCACTGCACAGCAAGAATTCCAGCCTTCAGGCAGCCAGAAACACAGCTAGTCAACAGGTGTACTCCTGAGCGAAGGAGGCGCCGATCCAAAAGTCATTACGGCAAACAAAAAAAACGGTTTTACTTCTTAGGCGGTGCCTTTGGTTTGCCTAGAGCCGGTCCTGGAAGGGAACAAGCACAAGAAACAAGCCATCGGCAAAAGCATCATCAACCACATCAGAAAGACGCTGTTTTACTCTTGGCGATGGGCTGACGTGTCTCGTATGCAAACCCTTCGCCCCTTTGTTTAAAGTGAAAGAAGAAAACATACAAAACAAGACAACCTTGCTTCACTGGCCAGCACTTGGTCAGCCCCTCGTAAACCATGTGCAAAGAAGAGAGGAATCCTATCTGGTTGGTGGTCCCTCCTCACTATCATGTACTTCTATTGTCGAGTTCTGCTCTTCCGTACACACTATCCCCGGCCCCAACCTTTCCTTTTAGCATCGCCCGGCAGTGGGCAGCACGGAGTGTTCCGAGCCAGGAGAAACTGACCACCTGAAGTGTCGTCTTCGCTCTTCCCTGCGCTTCCTTGCTCCACACGGTTTACTTATCTCCAGGACGGGGACTGCTCTCCATCTACGGGACGCCAAGAAAAACTTTCGAGGCTAGGAGCGGTGCTGGTGACAAGTTAAGAACGGCCATCGAACAACTGCCACAAAGAATGTTGCTCTCCAGCCTAGTTTGGTCTAAACCTCTACGGCTGCTCAGTGTTTGACCGACTACCTCCAACCTTCTCAACTTGACGTAAGAACCAAAAGCGAAAAGACTTTTCAACAACCGAATGTCTTACCCGGAGCACTCGGCTTTTTAGGCGCCAGACCAGGCTTCGCCTTTGCATCTGCGGGTTTGCCGACAGCAGCTGGTTTCGCGGGAGTTACCGGCTTAGGCGGGCCTCCCGCAGTCTTGGAGTCTGGTGCTCCAGGTTTCGGACCTGGCGGCTTGACAGGTGTAGGCTTGGGACCTACACCTGGCGTGGCCGGTTTTAATGAAGCGCCTGGTTTTAAAGGCGTTGGTGCACCCGGCTTCACAGGGGTAAGGGCCGGTTTCTTCACACCAACCACACCTGGCTTAACGATTTCACCGGGTTTCTTGGGGGTCAGTGGAGCAGGGGAAGGCCCGCCCCCTGGCTTCGTTGCAAGGCCCGGTTTTTTGATTTCGATCGCAGGTTTAGATAAATCAGGCTTCTTTATCATACCCACTCCTGATACAGATTTCGCCAAATCAGGCTTCTTCAATCCTACCGGTGTTGTCGGACCTGGTGGTTTCGGGAGATCAGGCTTTTTCACTGCACCACCAGGCGTAGGCAGATCAGGCTTTTTCATTCCTGGGGGACTACCGCCAGGCTTAGGCAAGTCAGGCTTCTTAATGCCTGGAGAACTCTCTCCGGGTTTTGCGCCTAAAGGAGGCTTCTTAATCTCTATCCCTCCAGGCTTCGGAAGATCAGGTTTCTTGATACCGACACCCGGCCCTTTGGCGAAATCAGGCTTCGTCATGATGCCTCCACCACCTGGCTTAGGAAGCTCAGGCTTCTTGATCTCAGCCATACCGCCTCCCGGTTTCGGCAGCTCAGGCTTCTTAATCTCCGC
>NW_027162647.1:3128-3606 GCF_002600585.1 Cystoisospora suis
CCTGGCTTAGGGAGATCAGGCTTTTTGATAGTGATACCTGTTTTTGGGAGTTCTGGTTTCTTCATATCTCCCCCTCCGGGCGGTTTAGGAAGCTCGGGCTTCTTGATATCGGCAGCAGGTTTGGGTAGATCAGGTTTCTTGATTCCGGGCGCCTCAGATTTACCACCTAGTTCTCCAGATTTCTTCACCCCTGCGGCCCCGGCTGCAGGCTTGGGAAACTCTGGAGATTTCTTTGCATCCGCTGGTCCCTTCTTTGCGTCGCCGGGCTCCTTCTTGGCTGGTAGCGAGCAGCATACACAGAAATGTGGGACGCGGAATAGATTACGCTCATGTTACAAAAGTAAGCCGCGGTTTCTAACCCATAGAGCTACAGTCGATCATCCTCACAAAAATTTCTTCCACCCGGCATACAACCCGATACTTGCTCTGTGGAATGCCCCCAGATCACATGCCGACACACTGGTGCTCTTTCCCCCCC
>NW_027162648.1:0-248 GCF_002600585.1 Cystoisospora suis
GTGGAAAGTGTGCGTGCCAGGGGGGGAGCTGCGGAAAGAAATACTAGTGCACTACCACGACCACATCTTAGCGGGCCACCCAGGAATAGACAGGACAAAGATAGCAATTAGGACGCACTTCTGGTGGCCTAAAATGGACGAAGATATAGAGGCATTTGTTAAAGCATGCACTAGATGCGCCAGAAACAAAGCTTGCAGGCAAAGAAGCGGGGGACTACTGCAGCCACTCCCCATCCCCGAAGTCCCAT
>NW_027162649.1:0-255 GCF_002600585.1 Cystoisospora suis
GGCTGAAAAACGCTCCCCCCTCGAAAATCCCTCTTCTCGCCGATCTGGGCATCTGTGCAACACTCGGGGCAATCTGGGTTTAACCTCCGCATGGGACTCCGAGGTCGTTAGGCTGCTCTAGCAGCCCTCTGTTGATCCCTTTAGGGTACTCATGCCTCTGGCCAACTTGCAATCTGGTTAATTCGGGCTTGCCGGGCCTCCTCTCAGATCTACGCCTTCAGGTTGGCTTCAAACTAGGCCGGCGGCTATTATTCG
>NW_027162650.1:0-167 GCF_002600585.1 Cystoisospora suis
GGGGGGGGGGGGGGGGTGAATGACAGAATGAGAAGGAGAGGTCAAGTGTAGTGGTATTATACCTGTGTCCGCATGCAGTTCAAGAGGGTTCTTCTTCTTCTCTTTTTGCCTTTTCTTGTCTGCGTGCTTTTTGTGTATCTTTTGCTCTCTCTCTCTGTCTCTGTCTC
>NW_027162650.1:668-910 GCF_002600585.1 Cystoisospora suis
AGATAGATGGATAAATGAATAGGGAGAGAGGTAGATAGGTGAAGGATAGTAGTCAGATGCGTGTCATGAAGAGAGAAGTAACTGAAGGTGATAGGCCACAGGGGAGGCAGTCGATCGGCTCCTCCTCCTTAAGGCATCCCTCAACGGAGAAACAAAGAAGAAGAAGCTCGTGTCCCTACTGTCTAGACAAATCTATCTTTTGATCTGTTCGTGTATCCGTCTGTCTTCAAACGCTCTTTCTT
>NW_027162651.1:0-221 GCF_002600585.1 Cystoisospora suis
CCAGCAGCCGCTCGCGGAGCTCGAGTCCGTCGGAGGTGAGTGTTTTGCTTCTTCTCTTCTTCGTCTTTTTCTTCGTTTCCTCCTCTCCTTCTTCGTTGTTTCTTGGCCTTCCTTCTTGTGCATTGTTCCCCCCGTCTTCCTCTGCGTTTCGAGGTTCCCTTTCGCGTTCTTCGCCTTCGCCACGTTCTTCTCCGTGGTCGCTCCCGCTGGATGGGTCCCCC
>NW_027162652.1:0-493 GCF_002600585.1 Cystoisospora suis
ACCAGGGCTGCAGCCCCAAGCCCCGCGGCAACCAGAAGCTTCTTTGTGCCACGGAGAGAGGAGTGTGAAGCGGCAGCCGGTCTAGTACTCCTGGGTCCCGATTCCTCCTCTTCTACAGGAGCATCCGCGCCCGTCACCGAAGTAGGTGGCCCAGCCTGAGAAGTATCCTCCACTGTAAGCACCTCCGTACCCAACACTACTGGTCCCTGCCCCTCTACTGCCGCACCAGGTTTCTGCGGCAGCGCGTCACTCCGAGACGCCCCCACGCAACACACAGTTACAGAGTTGAATCTCCAGCCCCATGACAGAGAGACAACCAAGATGAGAACAACCGCAACGAATTTCTTGCCACTACCTGCCATTTGTCCACAGGTGGAAGCCGCTGGCGCCCCTCGTCAATCCAGACACTCGTACACAATGCTAGACTGCCGGCGGCGACGGCTAAAACTGGCCTTGGAACAGCAAATAACAATGGCAGTCGATGTCATTGAGG
>NW_027162653.1:0-262 GCF_002600585.1 Cystoisospora suis
CAGAGACATGATAGGTATGATGCGAATGAAGAAAACCTCCAACAATGCGACTTCGCAGTTGCTTTCGATATTCCTTTGTCCCTTCATAGACAACGAGCTTTATATCGGGCCACCATTTCTTCAGCTCCTGTCGCCAGTTCCCATGGATAGTCGAGAGAGGCGCTATGATTAAGAAGGGATTTCGCACTCTCTTCACTTCATACAAATAGGCTAAGAAAGAGACGGTCTGAACCGTCTTACCCAGTCCCATCGAATCTGCCTG
>NW_027162654.1:0-1249 GCF_002600585.1 Cystoisospora suis
TATACATACATATATGTACATATGAGAGGTCGTGAGTAGCCACTGTGAAGGACCCAAATGTACAGAGAGGTTAAGATGAGGAAACAAAAGCTGACAGGAAGAGAAAGATGAACCCCCCCCTTACCTCTCCGTAGACCTACCTAGATACGCAAAGAGAGAGTAAGACAGAGATTAAAGATAGATAGATAGATAAAGAATAGATAGATAGATAGACCAAAGATAGGTGATCTTATGTAGAGAAAAGAGAAGTTCTTTTGACGTCTTATTTGTGCATGGATAATAGAGTGAGAATCTGTCTGTAGTTATGGTATGTACCTATTTCTCTCTATCTTGATCTCTCTTGAATTCTACGTGGAAGTGATCGGAGCATAGTGCTACACTTACGGAGGACACATCGATTGATAGCGGCGGCTGTCACCGTTCGCCTAGTGAAGGAGAAGAGAGGGGCGAGAGGACTCTTCTCAGGCTCCTCATACGCCAGCAAACCACTACACTCCTAAGAAGAAGAAGAAGGAGAAGAAGAAGAAGGAGGAGGAAGAGAAGGAGGAGTTCAAACACACACACACAGGCAAGTGAGACAAAGATTCACCCATTTCTACAAAAAGAAAGAAAGAGAAAGAAAGAAAGAAAGAGAAAGAAAAAGAGAACGGAAGAGGTGAAAAGAGAGAGAGAGGTCAGAGAAGAGAGAAAGGTTGAAGAAAGAATAGAAAGAGAGAGACATATCCACTAGGAGAAATGAGAAAGAAAAAGAAAGAAAGAAAGAAGAGGGGGAAGAAGTCTGCAAAGAGGAAGAATGCGAAAGCAGGAGAGAGAGAGTTTGTATGTAGATAGACGAAGCGCCGGGAGGTGGAAGAGAGATTGAAAGAAAAGAGAAGAGAACAAAAAATGACGAAGAAGAAAGAAGAGGGAGAGACAGTGCACTTATGAAATAGAAGAGATCTACTGTCATAGAGGAGATAGAAACTTCTCTAAGACTAACGGCTCTAAGAGAACTACTTCTTTCTTCTCTTATTCATCCACTCCTGCATTCTTCAAAGTCACCCTCCTAACACCGTCTCTTCTTTTCTCTATCTGTCTATCTTTAGCCCTCTCCTCTCGAGAGAAAATTCGCCCTAGTCCTACTGAGAGAAAAGTGAAGAGAAGAAACAAGAGAAACACACGGCACGCCAAGTAAGTCATCCACTACAAAGACAGACCGACACGAAAGACAAGTCTATCTCTTCTTCTCTATTTCTTTTTCTCTATCTCT
>NW_027162654.1:1396-3025 GCF_002600585.1 Cystoisospora suis
CTATCTCTTCTTCTCTATCTCTCTTTTTCTTTATTTCTCTTTTTCTTTATTTCTTCTGTTAGCAGACGAATGGTTCAGGTGTATGTACACCTCCGCCCTCCGACCCTTTCCCGAGCTTCGGAGAAACACAAATAAAAATACAACTCATACAGAGAGGGAAAGAAGAGAACGATACACTCTAGCTATATACACGTCTCTATGTATACAGATCTATCTATATGTATATATATTTAAATCTATTACATAGAGATACATGTCTATAGATTTGTACGCTAAACATGCGCTTCAAGATAAAGAGAGAAGGAGGATAAAAGTACCGAAGGAAAACTTTCCACCGACCAGTCTGCAATCTGATACATACCGATACAGGACCTACACTCCCTCCCCTCCCTATGTATATGTATATCTATAAAACACTCTACTCCTAGCTATCTATCTATCTACCTCCGTACCTATCGTTCCTCTTTCCTTACTGTATCGTCTTGTCATGTGTGGGAAGAATCTCCTTCTCTGAGCTGAGAAGACGCACCGAAAGAAACGGCGGGTGACCTAACCCTAGCAAGCTCTCTCTCTCTCTTTCTGTTGAAGAGAATTGCTTCAATAGCTTCTCCTTTCTTTCTTTCTTTGCTTTCTTTCTTTCTTGCTTTCTTTCTTTCTTTCTGGATAGGGTCGGAGTTCGTTTCTTTATTCTTTATCATCTTCGCAGGACGCTAAGAAGAATGACGCGAATGAAGAGGACAAAAAGAAGAAGAAAGGAGAAGAGGGAGAACAAGAGGGTGGAAAGAAAGATAGCAGGGAAAAGGCCGGAGAAGGAGGACCCGGAGGAGGAGAAGAAGATTCAGTCAGAAAGAAAGATGAAATAGCATCTTCTTCTCTTTCATCCTATCTCCAATCTAAAGAAAGATACTACCGCCTAACGCATGCAAACAGAGAAGAGATCACCGAACTGCCCACATGTCTGAAAGGAGGGAAACTCCGAGCCTATCAGATGGAGGGTCTGAATTGGATGGTCTCTCTCTATTGCAGCGGACTAAATGGAATTCTGGTAAAAGAATACCCTTCTTCTTCTCTTTCATTCTTCTTCTTCTTTTGTCTTCCCCTCTTCCTCTGTTCCTCTCTTCTTTCCTTCTTCCTCTTCTTTTACCTATCTGTAATCTATCTATCTATCTTCAATCTATATATATCTCTGTGTATGTATTTCTATATATGGCTTGTCATGCACGTGCTTGTCTGTGTGTGTATGGCGGTGCTGACCCTATAGAGTAGGGAGGAACTTCTCATTCCCGAGATCATGGAGCGGATGATGTGGAGAAACAACAGCTAGCTAGCTAGCTAGCTGTCTAGCTAGTATCGGCGGCCTCCTCCTCTTCAGACAACGTTCGTCTAGCCATAGGAGATTTGTCTTTTTCCCTTCAAGATCACTAGGTGTATAGAGTCTCCCACATGCCTATTTCCTCCTTTAAGACACATTCAACTTTCCTTTCTTTCTTTCTCCTTCTTTTCTTCTTCATTCTCTCTCTCTCCTTTCTTTCCTACATCTCTCTGTTCCTCTCACCTTCTCTTCTTTCTCCCTTTCGTTCTTCTCTCCTACCTTTTTCTCACTCTTCCTTTCTTTCTTATCTCTTTCCT
>NW_027162655.1:0-440 GCF_002600585.1 Cystoisospora suis
AATCGTGGAAAGGTGCTGCTTCTGAACGCTTTCCGGCCCTCGGCATCTCAAGCTGGGGGCGCGGGTTGCGCGGCCGGCTCGTTCGCCGTTCCGCTCGGCTTTGCTAGATCGTAGAACCTAGTGCTACTCTTTAATTATTGCGCCTAGCGTGCTTAAAAGGTCTTTTCCTTTTCATTTGTCTTTATTAGGTTCCTCTAGGAGCCGTTTAGCCTAACTTCCGGCTTTCCTGGGCCATGGTGTTAGCGTGGGCCAGCGCGCTAGTCGTGCAACGCGCTGGGGGTCCAGGCCGGTTTTGCGATTTCTGCTAATATTGCCTTCCCGCCTTGATGCGGGGTTATAAAAACTCCTATTTTGTTATTTGGTGCCTATCGCACCAAAGATCTCGCTCTGAGGTGCTCTGGTCGCTGAGATCTGCTATTTTCCGTTTTATTATTGGGCCG
>NW_027162656.1:0-336 GCF_002600585.1 Cystoisospora suis
ACGAAAGGTACGCCCCCCTGTTCTACCAGAAGATGTAGGGAGTCCTGTTTCGCCCGTCCTTCCCGTGGGTCCTCAGTCTGTAATCCTTCCGGCTGCTCGTCGATGGTGCTGGGGGTGTCTGGTTTGTAGCCTGTGGCCGAGTATCTGGTTAGTCGGTTACCGCTTACCGTATCTGATCTTCTTTGTCACCGGGCTCACCAAGACGTACAGATAAGGGCGCGATCGGAGGAGGTCCCGCCGCAAAAGATAACGATGGCTCATTCGACGAAAGGCGGATCGGGCGGAGCGACTACACCGATCAAGATAAACAACCCAAACTTCTTGCAGCCAGGCATC
>NW_027162657.1:0-377 GCF_002600585.1 Cystoisospora suis
GGGGTGTAGTCATGAGAAGACGTCTATCTATCTATCTTTAATCTATCTATCTATCTATCTTTAATCTATCTATCTATCTATCTTTATCTACATAGGGATTCGGTAGGGACAAGAGTCAAGATGATAAGGGTGAATGAGAGAAAAAAGGAGAAATGAAAGAAAAGCAGATGGAATGAGTTCAATACTACTTTAGTCCTTATCTCGTTTGCTGAAGGAATCGATTGTCCCTAGAGAAAGGAAGGGAGGAGACAATCGATTCAACGAATCGATTACTAAATCAACTCTTCTTCATAATAATAAGTATCTCCTCTTCTTTCTCGTATGCTATTCTAGTCGCTATACTTACGACTTCTATATCTTTTCTTATCTTTCTTCCA
>NW_027162658.1:0-223 GCF_002600585.1 Cystoisospora suis
GTCTTATCGGATAACGGCCCGCAATTTGTTGCGGAGATCTTGCAGCGCCTCTGCAAGAGCATCGGAGCGCGCAAGATATTTAGTACGCCTTACCACCCGAAAGGAAATTCGGTCGTGGAAAGCTTTATGCGGACCTTAAAGAAAGCCCTGGCTGCCCTGGTGGATGAGGACGGCAGAGACTGGGACAGGCACCTTCAAGCGGTGGCTTTGGCCCATAACTCGA
>NW_027162659.1:0-234 GCF_002600585.1 Cystoisospora suis
AGTTAGGCATTTTCTTTGTGATTGGTGTGGCCTCAAGGCTTTGAAAGGCGTGCTGGGTGTCGTTCAAACGGTTTGCCGCATGCTACGGCCCGTAGTACTTGACCCCTACGTCCCCTACACATCTATTACAGTTTAGCGGAGGGCTTGTGCAAGCCCAGTGATTCGGAGTGGTCTTCCGCGGTGGTGTTGGTGCCTAAGTGTCAGGATTTTGCCATCCTGCCTCGATCGCCACTA
>NW_027162660.1:0-202 GCF_002600585.1 Cystoisospora suis
TATAACAGATAAACAGGAACTGAAACGGTTCTATGGCTTAGCGTCATACTACAGGATGTTTGTGCCCAGTTTTGCATCGATAGCATTACCGCTTACGCGCCTGCT
Source organism: Cystoisospora suis (assembly GCF_002600585.1). Taxonomy (NCBI): domain Eukaryota; phylum Apicomplexa; class Conoidasida; order Eucoccidiorida; family Sarcocystidae; genus Cystoisospora; species Cystoisospora suis. The sequence continues at coordinate 106 of NW_027162660.1, forward strand.
TCGCAAGGATGCGCCGTTTATTTGGGGGCAAGAGCAACAGGAAGCTGTGGATATGCTGAGGAAACGCTTGTGTTGTCCGCCGGTCTTGGCCCTTCCA
>NW_027162660.1:723-863 GCF_002600585.1 Cystoisospora suis
GTAGACAGACTGTCAAAGATGGCTCATTTTATCCCAGTGCATTCATCCATGACAGCGGAGAAATTTGCGGAACTGTTTCTCCGCAAAATATGGTACTTGCACGGATTTCCAAGGTCGATTGTGTCTGACAGGGACCCCAA
>NW_027162661.1:0-300 GCF_002600585.1 Cystoisospora suis
TACGCGGACCAACATCGAAGGCCGGTCGAGTTCAAGGAAGGTCAGATGGTGTGGTTGAAGACCACGAATTTACCGTGTGATGGAGAAGCAAAAGCTTTACGTGATAGGAATCGTGGTCCTTTTAAGATTTTGCGTGTGATTGGAAATTGTGCTGCATTTGCGGAGTTGCCTGCATCTTTTTTAGTGCATCCCGTGTTTTGTGTGTCGCTTTTATTTCGCGTGCACGAAGAACCTCCGCACCTCCGGCAAATCCCGCCCAATCAAAAGACTCAGTAGCCGGGAACGAGTACGTGATAGAAG
>NW_027162662.1:0-121 GCF_002600585.1 Cystoisospora suis
AGGAATCAATTAGAAGATATTTAAGAGGAAGCAGGCGTAAGAAGCCAACACAGAGCCAGAGTTCGCAGAAACATCGCCACACGAGTTAGTTACCTAGCCCCATCTTCAAAGGGGGGTAGGG
>NW_027162662.1:724-848 GCF_002600585.1 Cystoisospora suis
GCGGAGAAACGCGCCCGGAAAGCCCAGGTTCGGTGGTGGAGCCGACAGAGAGTGGGGAATTGCGTGAATAGGGAAGTAGCACTTCGCACTTGCAACGTGGGATTCTTCAGTGGTGAGTGCGACG
>NW_027162663.1:0-286 GCF_002600585.1 Cystoisospora suis
CGTAATGAAATCTATGGATATGGACTGCCACGGTCTGTCGGGTACATCTAACGGCTGCAGTAGACCTGAAGGCTTAGTGCATTTCGGTTTATTTTTCTGACACTGTACGCACGTTGTAACATATTCGTGGACATCATTCTGCATATCGTGCCAGACGAATTTCCTGCGGATAGCTTTGAGTGTCTTCCTCACTCCCGGATGGCCTGCAGCCAGCGAGTCATGAAATAGGCGCAATACATGTTTACGAGCAGGTGATGGGACGTATGCTCGAAAGACTCCCTGCTTC
>NW_027162664.1:0-1536 GCF_002600585.1 Cystoisospora suis
GATAGATAGATAAAAGATGGATAGTTCGACTTAAATCAATTCATACATCACACGAAAGCAACAGAAAAGGATGGAACGTTCGAAGGAGAGAGAAAGAGAGAGGCGACCCACACAAGAAGAGCAGCAGAGAGGACACTCTCCAGTCGCGCGATGCCCCTAGTAAGTAGTTGCTATATGGACAGTTTTCGTGTAAGCCCCGTCCCTCCATCCCCCTCAAGCCAGCATAAGTGTCGATATACTTCTTCTACTTCTATATCAATCCAAGAGCAAAAATGACTCAACATGTATCATTCATGAGGACCATTAAGAGACATCCCAGCGGTAAAGGACTTGAATGTGTAGAAAGAAGATCTTATCCTTACATGCGAGATTCCTTGAAGCACACAGGAACAAGTATCTTTCCACTACGAGAAAGGATTTACCTCTATCCACAATAATAAGAAACAAGATCACTATCTCTACCATCTACAGCATGCATGTCTCTGATGCCACGAGACACCACCATCCATCACACCATCTAGGTCCATACATATATCTATCTATCCACACATATCTATATCAATACATATAGATATATATATATACATATAGATATACATATCAATCTATCTATCTATATATGTGTATGTATTGCTGTACACATGTTTCCTTTTTGGTTTGCTTTTGTGCTTCTAGTCTCTGACTTTCTGAGATGGTCAGGAGCTTGAAGAGGTTCGACATCGGTCCAGCCGTTTTTGAGTTTTCTCTTCCCGCCTCTCTTAGTCCCTCTCTTCCTTGCTCCGGGACTTCCCCCCGCACACTTGAAAGCTAAGGCGGGAGCGATCCCTTGCTGTAACGTTTTTAGCCAGGCTACAGCAGCTTCCTTTGGAACAAGATCGACTTTATTCATGACAAGAATCAACTTCTTTCCTTCTCCTAAGATCCATCGTTCTAAAGCAGGACAACGAAAGGCTTCAGGCATGCGAGCATCGAGAACCTCGATGACCACATCGGCCTGTTGGAGGACGCGGCGAAGTAACTGGTGCTGTTGCCGTCTTTCTTGAGTTAGATAGTGCTCTTCGGGAGCCGTCATATCGAGAAGACCTCCTGAAGAAGAAAGACCGTCTCTTTCTTTCTCTATGGTAGCTGCATACTTGGCTTGTTCTGCAGTGGCTGTGTCTACGAGTTTCTGGAGAGATGAAGAAGAAGAAGACAGGGATGACGACGAGGATGAAAAAGATGTGATGGTCGGATCATGAGAGGGGTCTCCATCATGCAAAGACTTGTCACTTTGAGGGCCTTCTATCCCTTCCTCGTCTCTCTTTTCTTGTGCTTCTCGCTCATGTCTTTTCTGCTTGTCAAAAAACAAGGCCCGCGCTGCTTCATTCTGCTGCTTTCGAAGTTGAAGGGTTCGGATGATATCTTGCTTGAACGGGCAGGAGTTTGGAATCCCCGGATCACGTCGATGTTCTACAAGCACGAAACAAAGAAAGAAACACATGAAAAGAAAGAGTGGGAAAGAAAGAAAGAAAGAGAAAGAAAGAAAGTGAAAAGAAG
>NW_027162664.1:1656-2133 GCF_002600585.1 Cystoisospora suis
ATTTCTTTGCTTTTCACCCTATCATCCTAATGCAAAAAGAAGACGTCTTTGTCTACTAAGTGCATGCCTAGCTGAGTGGTAGCACACTACTGTTGTTCTTCCTCCATGTAGTCTTCTTGCAAGACTGTTTGAGAGAGGTCTTACTTTTCCTCACGGGGCCGTCTTTCTGCTTCGCCATTTTCCTCATCTTGCGTCGATGCTCCCGCACCTTCTTCTCAATCTGTTCGAAGTTCAGCACAAGGAGCACAGAGGGATTTCTGGCGCACAGGGAGAAAAGTTCATTCTTTCCGGAGAAGAGAGAGAGATATAGAAGACGACCAGAGCTTCACACCGACACCTAGCATTTCTCACGGTATCTGTCCGGAGGCCTGTCGATTGAAGTATCGACATGTATATACGGAGCAGACGTACACAGAAACATCTGCTGGGACAGTGTCATCGAGAGGGAAAGGGGACGTTACAGAGAGATACACAGAT
>NW_027162664.1:2307-5008 GCF_002600585.1 Cystoisospora suis
AGGTAGATTAAAGATAGAAAGATAGATAGATAAATAGATTGAAGATAGATAGATAGATGTCTCCACATAACATCATGTATGAAGTCGATGAGAGAGACTGCCTTGAGATGAGGAGCGAGGGAACTCAACACGAAAGAAGAAGGAAGACTGCCAGGAGGAAAGACTCGTGCATCTCCTGGTGTCCGCGTGTCATATTTGGGATGATTCTGTATGGTCGTTTTTCCTGATAGAGAGTCAAGAAAACAGGAAGGACCGCGACTTACATTGAACTTCTGAGACAGCTTCTGCCGTCGTGAATTCTCTGCAGGAAGAAAAAAGAGAAGGCGCAATAGAAGTTCAATAAGTACCAAAGAAACAGCTGTAGCCTGGGACATGAGGCAAAAAGTTGTCCCTACGGAGAGATTCTCCTTGTTAAGGCTCTGGATGGGCTTCATGATGGGAGCCACGGGTAAGATATAGCTGACGTAGAAAACAACTGAAGAGAAAGACATGAAGTAAATCCATCGTGTGAACATATTAGGAAGTGCAACTGTACAAAGAGAGGGGGGGAAAAAGAAAAACGCATGAGACAAGAAGAGCCTCTTGTAGAACATGAAACCTAGATGTCTTCGCCAAGTTCTCTATATAGGAGCGTTTACGACACCTCATTTACAGATGGTTTTTACATGTCTTCAGAGGAACGTGAAGAGTAGAAAAACATCTCTAAGGAGAGAGGAGATCGATGCATTCACAGGGCTGTAGTGTCCCGACTGGGGAAAAGGAGAGGAAACCAATCAGCAGTTTCCGGACGAAATACAACGGGGGAACCAAGCCACCACCTTCATCGTGTAAGCCAGATGTGCGAGCTGATCATTAACGGGAATGCTGAATACGCCGCTTCTTAGTGTCATTCAGACAGCAGGTAGTCCAGTTGGCAGAAAGGAAAGCTCGGGGATGCTCAGTCGTCCCACGATGTAACAATACCTACCATACAATGGACGACCGTCCTCTTCTCATACGAAGGAAAAGACGGAAAAGATGCTACGGAGGTACCGGTGGAGTCACGTGAAACTTCAATAGGACACAGGAAAGAGAAATGGGTAAAGAAAAAAAACAGCAACGAAATAGGACACAACAGAAATGGAAGCCAATCACTGACTCACTTTTGAGCTTGACCATCTTGGCTCTGGAAAAAAGAAACTCCTAGCTGACTTTTGTTCCAGACAGATTTCCTCTGAGAAACTCAAAATGCAGAAAATATCGACTTTGCAAAGCTATTATCGATGCTCGAAAAGGCCTCAGTTTGTGTAAGATCACCCCACCTTTCCCATTCTCCTAGTTGGGCGTGCATGCATCGGAAGACTCGAGCGTAGTCAGCATGCAAAGTACAAAGTTTCTAACGGCGTCCACGGTCGATTCATTCACACCGCTTCTGAGTAACAAAGTGTCACAAGGAAGGCTACATTGATACTGGATCACTTCGTGTAAAGTGATGCCTGGTGGTTGCTGTTGCTGTGCCGGGGTCGTATATGTGTGTATGTATATATGTGTCGTATGCAATATGATGTGTCCTTGGTATGCCAGGAAGAATGGACACGGGAGCTGCCAATGACGTGGCCCGAAGTGTCGGAGTGCTGATATCTGTACTCGTAACGCAAAAAAGCTAGTAGATTTCCCGAACTGGTGCGTCCCTTCACGTGGGCTTCTGTTGATACTCCTGCGATCTCGTAGACCTGGGCGGGAGCACATTCGTGTGATGCGGTGATACTTTGGCCCTCCACGTCGCGCCGCGACGGCGGCCCCGGCCGGTCGCCATACTTGGAAGGAAAGAAAGAGGGTGACGAGAAACTTGCGGACAAGTTGTCAAACCGCCAGAGCAGGCAAGAGCACGCAGAAGAAGCAGAAGCACTCGCACTTCTTGACATAGACTCAGAAGAGGTACGTCCGGGTCACAGCTGTTTAGGCATGAAGCAATGGTTTCTGAGGAAGTCAGAACGGTTAGGATGTAGATGAAATTTGCCTCTCCAACTCCTGCATGGACGAGAGGAGCACCCCCTTTCTGACTACTGGCCCTTCAAGCAGTCCCTTGCTTTGAAGTCGTGGCTGCCCGAGTAATGCGAATTGTTGCACAGCACCTGAGCTTCTTGGTCCAGAGCTAGCAGGAGTCTCGGCCCAAACAATCACACTCAGCATTGGAGGGTCAGCGAGAAAGCATCACGCCGGCATGCTCATGTTCCTCGGGGGGGGTTTGCAGAATGCAAGCGGAACTGTCACCATGTCGGATATGTCATTCACAGGAATCACCGCTAGTGTAAAAGACATAAAACCTCAACTCGTACGTGACCGTCGTCCCGTTGCTTCTCGAATCGAAGAGAACGCGCGTCGCTTGTTCTGAAACTATCGGCGATTCCGGCGCAGTTTACTTCTCTGGACACAGCTGTGAAGTACTGTGTGCCTTCTGGGGAGTACACGGGCAACATCTGATGGACGAGAGTTCTAAGGGCCGTCGCCGCAGCGTAAAGATATCCGATCAAAATAGTTTTGACCGCGGAACTCCATTCCTTGTGATTGCTAGAGCACATTTTTGGTGCTCAGGAGATTAAAGACAAGGTACCGCTGGTGAGGCTACAGTAAATCAGCGAATGTTCAAATAGCCGGAGCCTGACACCCATTAATACAGGTCACCGGCAAACCAGACAGGGCAGAAAAGACGTTCCTCAGA